>NC_135965.1:686726-729226 GCF_053455715.1 Rhinoraja longicauda | reverse complement strand
GCTGTCGTTAGCTGACACCTTGTTAGCTGTCGTTAGCTGACACCTTGTTAGCTGTCGTTAGCTGACACCTTGTTAGCTGTCGTTAGCTGACACCTTGTTAGCTGTCGTTAGCTGACACCTTGTTGGCTGTCGTCTCAATGTGGTTAGTCCATGACAGGTAATGTTGGTAATATTAATGCTCAGGACTACATTCTCAGCCATTTCCATCTCGGCACCATTGATGCTGACTGGAGCATGCTTCATGAAGTCCATAATTAGCTCTTTGATCTTGCTGCCATTAAGGGACAGGTTGTTGTCCTGATACCATCTACGTACTAAAACTCTCGTTAGTTTGTTTGTTTGTTCCTGAACTTCAGCCAAAATGGTACACGATAGCGTGACAGTTTCAGACCCCCCTTACTCACCGTCGTCCCTTTGGTGCTAATGGAAGAAGTTTCATTGAAATCGGTGTTATATTTTTAAAGTTATTCACATTTTAAAGTTTAAATCTATCTCCTAGGGAGGGGAGGGGGAGAGGATAAGGGGGGTTGAGGGGGATGGAGTGGGGGAGCGGAAGGGGGGATGAGAAGGAGGGAGCGGGAGGGAAGGAGGGTGGGGGAGGGTAGGGGAGGAGGGAGGGGAGGGTGAGGGGAGGGGGAGGGAGAGGAAGGGAGGGAGGGAAGGAGAGGAAGGGAGGGAGAGGGAGGGGGGAGAGGGAGAGGGGAGGGGGAGGGAGAGGGAGGGGGTGTGGGAGGGGGGAGGGGGGAGTGGGGGGGGGGGGAGGGTGCTGCACCAATGCAGGAGAGGTTTGGGCCCAACAGGTCCACTTGGTGTAGTGTTTCTAAGTTCTCTCTTTTGTGGGAGGGGAATTATTTAATAGAAACCTGAGGGGTGACTCAGTGTATGGCAGGTATGTGGAACAAACTGCCCTTTGAAAGAGGTACAATAACAATATTTGGGCAGGTACACGCAGAGGGAAAATTGAGAGGGACTTGGATGGGGCATTATGGTCAGCATAGGCAACTTGTTTTGAGAGGGACTTGGATGGGGC
This sequence comes from Rhinoraja longicauda, assembly GCF_053455715.1. Classification (NCBI taxonomy): domain Eukaryota; kingdom Metazoa; phylum Chordata; class Chondrichthyes; order Rajiformes; family Arhynchobatidae; genus Rhinoraja; species Rhinoraja longicauda. The sequence continues at coordinate 728,196 of NC_135965.1, read as the reverse complement.
ATTATGGTCAGCATAGGCAACTTGTTTTCTCTCTTTCCCAGTTCTGACAAAAAGTCTCAGACTGCATAGTGGGCTGCTCTGGAAAATTACATCACATTGGATCCAGTGAGAGCCAGACAAATGAATAGGGAAGAAGGGTCTCGACCCGAAGCGTCATCCTGAACTTCTCTTCAGAGATGCTGCCTGTCCCGCTGAGTTACTGCAGCATGTTGTGTCTACCTTCGATTTAAACCAGCATCTGCAGTTCTTTCCTACACAGGAAGTGCAGATTATGGCGAGTCTGAAGGCTTGTACTTTGTTAAAGAAGTTTATTGCGGTAGCAATATTCAATTACAAAGGATAACAACCGAGATTACAGACGACCATTAACTCAAACTGTTCACATCGAAGTTCTCTTCCCACTGACTGGTTTTGGGCGCCAAAACCACCACGTGACCTTGCTGGCCAATCCGAGGGTTCGACTCTCAGGACCAATCCCTATGGTCGCTACAAGATGCTGGTTTACAAAGACGCAAAGTGCTGGAGTAACTCAGTAAGTCAGGCAGCGTCTCTGGAGAACATGGACAGGCGATATTTGAGTGCCTTTTGGCTAAGATCAAGTGTAGTATCTGTTCTGGCACAATCTAATGTTCTTATAAGAACAGTACAAGAGCAGTATTTGCATTGGATCATCGACGAGGAGCGGAGGTCAGGAGCACGTGTCTGGTTTAGGGGTGGATCCATGCTGGTTGGGTAACCAACCTAACACCCTTATCCAGGTGGGATGGCAGCAGCAAGTGGAGCTGGAGGGCAGGGTATCCGGAATACCCTGCGAGTATCGGTGAAGGACCTCAAGGAGGGGACCCCTTTCTCAAGGGACCTCTTCATCAAGAAGGTGCTGCTGGAGGCCTGTGGATTCAAGGCCGGGGACATCTTCTGCCTCCAGGACTTCCCAGGTAACGGATATTTCGACGTTACCTTCCAGAACCCGTCGGGATGGCAGAAGTTACTGCAGGACTTCCGTGAGAAGGGGAACGAAGCCCCGCTGTCGCTCCTGAAGGTGCAGCCGCTCTTCACCCTCCCCACCCAGAGGGAACGGATGATCACGGTGCACATGTTTAACCCACATGTGCCAGTCGTGGATGTCCTCACCTTCCTTGCGCGCTACGTCGAAGGGGCCGGGAACTGCGTGGACATCAAGGACTTGTTCGGGATCTGGACGAGCAAGAGGCAAGTGAAGGTGAAGCTGAGGGTGGACGGGAAGGGATTCATCATCCACCCTCCCTCGGTGTTCGCTATCGGAGGGAACCGGGGCTACATGACGTACGCGGGGCAGCCCAGGGTGTGCAGGAAATGCAACAAACCTGGGCACGTGGCGGCAGAATGCAGGACAGTCGTCTGCAGAAACTGCAAGTTAGAAGGCCACGAGACAAGGGAATGTAAAGAGAGTAAGAGCTGCAACCTGTGTGGGGAGGGAGGCCACCTTTACAGGGCCTGCCCTAAAAGAGCAAGCACGTACGCACAGGCGATAAGAGGGGCCGCTGCCAGCACACCCAGGGTGGACGAGACGCCTCCTACCACGGCAAAAGCCCAAAAAGGAAAGGAGAGCAGGGGCGATGACAACGCGACCACCAGGAGCCCCCAACCGCAGGACAGAGCCCCCCAGGCCCCTCCCCACGAGGGTGAGTCGATGGAAGAGGGGGAACAGGAAGAGGAGGAATGGCAGTTGGTAAAATCGAGGAAAACATTGAAGGCTGTGCGCACGGAGAAAAAGGCGGAGGGGGCAAGCAAGTCCCAAAAAAGAGTCCTCTCCCAGGACGAGGCCAGCAACCTCTCCGCGTCGGAGGATGAGGCGACCGGGAGGAGCCGACAACGGAGGCAGAGGCAGAGGAAGAAAACGGGGGAGGAGGAAGGTAAGAGAAAGAACGTGTCTGTTGCCCCCCAGCCCCAGGAGACTGGGAGCAGTGCCAATGGGCCCCAGCCCCAGGAGAATGGGAGCAGTGCCAATGGGCCCCAGCCCCAGGAGACTGGGAGCAGTGCCAATGGGCCCCAGCCCCAGGAGACTGGGAGCAGTGCCAATGGGCCCCAGCCCCAGGAGACCGTGAGCGGCACAACGGCCAATGGGCCCCTGCTCCGGGAGACTGGGAGCAGTGCCAATGGGCCCCAGCCCCAGGAGACCGTGAGCGGCACAACGGCCAATGGGCCCCAGCCCCAGGAGACCATGAGCGGCACAACGGCCAATGGGCCCCAGCCCCAGGAGACCGTGAGCGGCACAACGGCCAATGGGCCACAGCCCCAGGAGACCATGAGCGGCACAACGGCCAATGGGCCCCAGCCCCAGGAGACCGTGAGCGGCACAACGGCCAATGGGCCCCAGCTCCGGGAGACCGGGAGTGGCACAACGGCCAATGGGCCCCAGCTCCGGGAGACCTGGAGCAGTGCAGTGGCCAATGGGCCCCAGCTCCGGGAGACCGTGAGCGGCACAACGGCCAATGGGCCCCTGCTCCGGGAGACCGGGAGTGGCACAATGGCCAATGGGCCCCAGCTCCGGGAGACCGGGAGCAGTGCAGTGGCAAATGGGCCCCAGCTCCGGGAGACCGGGAGCAGTGCAGTGGCCAATGGGCCCTAGCTCCAGGAAACTGGGAGCAGTGCAGTGGCCAATGGGCCCTAGCTCCAGGAAACTGGGAGCAGCGCAGTGGCCTCGCCCGAAAATACACCCTGTGCTGAGAAAGCCACCAACCTGTACCACTACCTGTGCCACAAAAATGTGCAGGAACTCAGCCAGATGATTGGCATGCGGGAGGATCGCCTGGGACAATAAAGGACAATGGAGCTGAAACTGGCATCCTTAAACGTGCGCAGTGTGAAGAGCACTGTGCGATGTGTATCCGCCTTGCAGTACCTGGCCAAGGTAAAGGCGGATGTGACTTTTTTACAGGAGTGCGGGTTGCCACACCTTCGCTGCTATCGGAGGTGGTCACGATGGTGGCCCCACGGACTGTCGGTATGGTTGGGGGGCAATGATTGTCGTGCGTCCGGTCTGGGGATCTTGCTGCGGGGAGGGGGCTTCACCATCACTGAGGTAAGGGAGGTGGTGGGGGGGCGTCTCTTGGTGGTGGATGTAATGTACCGTGGTTCTCCGCTCCGGCTGATTAATGTGTGTGCCTCACCCAGGTGGAGCGAGCGGGTGGCCGTCCTCCAGCAGCTCCCACCGTTGCTGGCCACGTCTAGACCGCTCGTTCTGGCTGATGACTTCAACTGCATCATCGATGCGGCTGGACGATCCGGCAGTGCCAACCACAGACTGGACGGCACCTCCAAACTCCTGGTGGAAACGGTCAAAGATGCAAAGCTGCGCGACGCCTTCAGTGACCCTGCAGGCGGGGCCCAGCCGCGGTTCACCTGGTCAGGACCGAACGGTTCAGCCCAGTCCCGGATAGACTTCCTCTTCACATCGAGGGCCGTCACGGTCAGACACACCGACCTCGCGCCGGTGTTCTTCTCTGACCACTGCCTCCTTCAGGCCACCTGTCACCTACAGGAGGACCGGAAGGCAGGCAGAGGGACGTGGAAGCTAAACGTGGAGCTGTTGACCCCGGAGAACGTTGGGGAGCTAAAGAGGGACTACGCATGTTGGAGAACTGTGAGGCCCCTCTTTGACTCCCCGACACTCTGGTGGGAGGCAACAAAGGAGAACATCAAGAAGTTCTTCGTCTCCAAAGGTGTTCAGAGAGCAAGACAGAGTAAGAGGGAACTGTGTCAACTCCAGACAGATTTGCAGCAGCTACTCCTTCTGCAGAGGAGAGGGGTGGATGTGAGGGAGGAACTGAGAGAGTTGAAGGGCTGGCAAGCTCGGCTCTTTACCTCTGAATCCTCCAAGATCATCTTCCGGTCCAGGGTCCGCCATGTTGAGCAGGATGAGACGCGCTCACGTTACTTCTTCCATAAGGTTCACAGGGGGAGCTCTGTGATCAAAAGCCTTAGGGAGGAGGACGGCTCGGTAACATCCTCGCAGTCAGACATGCTCAAGATCTGCAGATCCTTTTATAAGGATCTGTACGATGTAAAGACCACAGACAGCACCGCCTCCCAGAACTTCCTGTCCTCCATCACGGAAGTCTTGGACGACAGCAAGCGGGAGAGTCTGGACAAACCACTGACCCTGGAGGAGCTGACTGGCTCCATCCGTTCCTTTGACTCGAGTAAAACTCCCGGAGGCGATGGCTTACCGGCAGAGTTGTACTCGGCTCTGTGGGACTGGGTGGGCCCGGACCTGCTGGAAGTGTACAACGATATACTTCTAGCCGGCAGCATGTCAGACTCTATGAGGAAGGGCAACATCACCCTGATCTACAAGCAGAAGGGGGAGATGAATGACTTAAGGAATTGGAGACCCATCACATTGTTGAATGTAGACTACAAGATCCTGTCTAAGGCCATCGCCAACCGGGTCAAGTCTGCTCTGGGACAGGTGATCCACCCGGACCAAACCTGTGCTGTACCTGGCAGGAAAATCTCAGACAGCCTGGTGCTGCTGAGAGATACCATTGCCTACGTGCAGGACAGACGGGTGGATGCCTGCCTGGTCAGCTTGGACCAGGAGAAGGCCTTCGACAGGATATCGCACACGTAAATGAGGGACGTGCTCTCCAAAATGGGCTTTGGGGAGGGAATCAGGAAGTGGATACAACTGCTCTACTCTGATATCTGTAGTGCAGTCCAAATTAATGGGTGGGAATCAGACAGCTTCCCCGTCAGGTCTGGAGTCAGGCAGGGTTGCCCTCTCTCCCCTGTCTTGTTCGTCTGTTGCATTGAACCCTTTGCCGAATCCATCAGGAAGGATGCGAGCATAAGAGGAGTGACATTGCCAGGCAGTGGGGGCACTCAGGTCAAGGCCTCCCTGTACATGGACGATGTCGCCGTCTTCTGCTCGGATCCAGGGTCGGTCCGCAGACTGATCAACGTCTGCGACCAGTTTGAGTTGGCCACGGGGGCCAGGGTAAACCGCAGGAAGAGCGAGGCCATGCTCTTTGGAAACTGGCCCGACCGATCTTCCATCCCCTTCACCATCAAGCCTGACTTCCTGAAGGTGCTGGGGATCTGGTTCGGGAAGGCTGAGGCATGTAACAAAAATTGGCTGGAGCGGATAGCCAAGGTGGGGAAGAAGCTGGAGCTGTGGAAGCAGCGCTCCCTCTCCATCACGGGGAAAAACCTGGTCATCAGGTGTGAGGTGCTCTCGGGGCTGCTGTACTTGGCGCAAGTGTGGCCCGTCCCTCCCTCCTACGCCACGGGGATCACCCGGGCCGTCTTCCGGTTCATCTGGGGGTCGGCGATGGACCGGGTGCGACGAGCCACAATGCACAAGTCGGCAGACAACGGGGGTAAAGACGTGCCTAACGTCGCCCTCATCCTGATGGCCACTTTCGTGTGTGGCTGCATCAGGCGGAGCATAGAGCCAAGGCACGTGGGCACCAAGTGCCACTACCTGCTGAGGTTCTACCTGTCCCCGGTGTTGCGAAGGATGGGCCTGGCGCAGATGCCACGCAATGTGCCAGTCAGCTGGACATTGCCGAACCATCTGTCGTTTGTGGACAGGTTCTTCCGGACCAACACCTTTGACCACAAGTCCATCGGGCAGTGGTCAGCACGGAACGTCCTGCAGGCACTGCAGGGGAATGACTCCATGGATCCTGTGGCATGGTTCCCAGAACAGACAGCCCAGCTTGTCTGGCAAAATGCCTCATCGCCAGTACTCACCAACAAGCACCAAGACCTGGCTTGGCTGGCGGTGAGGGGAGCCCTCCCAGTCAGATCCTTCCTGCACCGCCGGAACCTCACTACCAGCGCACGCTGCCCTCGGGACGGCTGCTACGGAGAGGAGACAGTGGCCCACCTCTTCAAAGAGTGTGGATTTGCCAGGAGAGTCTGGAGAGGTCTGCAGGGGTCCCTGTCACGATTCATTCCGAGCAGCTCCGTCACAGAGGACTCTGTGATCTACGGACTGTTCCCAGGGACGCATTCCGAGACTGACATCGAGTGCTGCTGGAAGGTCATCAACTCGGTGAAAGACGCTCTTTGGTCTGCCCGATCCTTGTTGACCTCCCAGCAGAGCGAGCTGTCCGTCAAGGAATGTTGCCGACTGGCCCACTGCAGACTGCAGGAGTACGTGCTGAGGGACGCTCTGAAGCTCGGTGCAGCCAACGCCAAGGCCCTGTGGGGGAGGACCACAGTCTAGGGTCCTTCCGCTGCTGGACATGGGGTGGGGGGGGGCAGGGTGTGGTGGAGAGAGACGCCCCTCCAAATAAGGGATACTGGGTAAATGTATGTAAATGTAAGTAAATGTCTAAGTAAAGGCCTGTATTGAATGTGTAACCTCCGGAAATGTCGGATGGGTTTGTTTAAAAAAGATGTTTTGTAAATGATATTTATTACTTGAATAAAGTATTTTTTGATAAAAAATTTTTTTTTTTTTTAAAAAAGGCGATATTTGAGTGTTTACAGCGACTGGATAGAGAATTGGCTTCATTAAAGGAAGCAGAGGGTGACGGTGGAAGGTTGGTTTTCAGACAGGAGGCCTGTGACTAGTGGTGAGCCTCAGGGATCGGTGCTGGACTCATTGCTATTTATGGTGTTGGTCAGTGATTTGAATGAGAATGTACAAGACATGATTAGTAAGTTTGCAGATGACACCAAAGTAGATGGAATCATAGATGGTGATGATGGCTATCAAAAAATATAGCAAGATTTTGATCTGCTGGTCAAGTGGGCAGAGGAATGGCTAATGGAGTTTAATGCAGATAAGTGCATGTGTTGCATTTTGGGAAGTCAAACCAGGGCAGGACATTCACTGTGAATGGCAGGGCCCTGGGGAGTTGTAGAGCAGAGGGCTCTAAGAGTACAGGTATATAGTTCCCTGAAAGCAGCGCCAAGGGTAGATAGGACGGTCAAGAAGGCTTTCAGTATATTGGCCTTCAGCAGTCAGAGTATTGAGTTGGGATGTTATATTACAGTTGTACAACACATTGGTGAGGCCACATTTGGAGTATTGTGCTCGGTTTTTGGTCAGCCTGCAGCAGGAAGAAATAGAAAGTGTAAATGCAAAGAGTCTTTTACCCAAAGGGGAGCAAGAACCAGAGGAGATAAGTTTAGGGTGAAAGGGGAAAGATTTAATAGGAACCTGGGAGCAGCTTTTTTCATACTCAAGGTGATGGGTGCTTGAAACAAGATGTCAGGAGAAGTGGTTGAGGCATGTACTATCACTACATTTAAAAGACATTTGAACAGGTACATGGATAGGAAAGGATAAGAGTGAAATGGATCAAATTCAGGCAATTTGTACAAGCATTGATGGGTCATCTTGGTCATCATGGACAAGTTGAGGGCCTGTTTTCTGCATCAACATAGAAACATAGAAAACAGGTGCAGGAGGAGGCCATTTGGCCCTTCGAGCCAGCACCACCATTCATTGTGATGATGGATGATCATCCACAATCAGTAGCCCGTGCCTGCCTTCTCCCCATATCCCTTGATTCCACTTGCCACTAGAGCTCTATCTAACTCTCTTTTAAATTCATCCAGTGATTTAGCCTCCACTGCCATCTGTGGCAGAGAATTCCACAAATTCACAACTCTCTGGGTGAAAACGTTTTTCCTCACCTCAGTTTTAAATGGCCTCCACTTTATTCTTAGACTGTGGCCCCTGGTTCTGGACTCCCCCAACATTGGGAACATTTTTCCAATCTATCACCATTTAAATCATAGATTGCCTTTTAGTTTTTCTTACTAATGTACGCCATGCATTTGATTGCCTAGCAGGTATGGCTTAAAAATATATAACTACACACAAATTGCTAATGCACAAACTGCAACTACAACAGAACGTGATAGTTGGAAATTTGGTAATGAAGAGAAATTTGTGAAGAGGTGTTGCATGAGATTAAAACCAGGAAGAAAATATTATTTAATTAAACAAATTAGAAAATCATTCAAATATCGTTTATTGACTGAATTATTAAAAAAATATGAAAAGGTTATTGAACTTATCAAACTTGGAAGGCATTGTTAAAAGGATAGGAGCAGTTCAATCAGTGTAACCAGTTAATAAGGTATAAAAGCAAAAATAGAGAAAAAATAAATAAAGCTTTTTAAATAGTAACGGACTGCTGAGACAAATGCCTGCAACTCCCCCACAATGTAACAGAGAGGATAGGAATGGAGGTCCTAGTCTTTTAAGGACAAAATATAAAATTTAATTAATGGGAGCAGCTAGAATAAAAATAGAGGTAGGCAGATTAATACATGACTAGGAAAACATACGTTTATAAGGCATTGGTTCAACTTTTGTTCAAGGTATGCAGGTTGCACTTCAACAGATCTTTGTCCACGTTGAATAATATGGTTTTGGGAGGGTAAAACTAAACTGACCGTGAGGTGGTTAATTATTGATGTTGTGAGATGAATTAGATGCATAATGGTAATGGCTGATTACTCTACGTGCAATATCGCAGGCTGTTGGGTGAGTACTCACAGTGAAATTGTGAGAATTGCAACAAAAAAAACATATTTTAAATACATGGGTATGAAGTATGGTGATTAAGTCGGGCAAACTAGCCACACAGATCTGCGATGTCGTGGTAACTGAAACCTGGTTCAAAAGGGGTAGACGTTTACTATCCTGAAATTTAAATTCTTCAGAAAATATTGATAAGGGGGAAGTGGAGTGACATTAATGCTGGATATTGTAATGCTGTAAAGAGAGAATGTACTTGAAGAATAAGGACAATATCCATTTGGTTAAATGCAACAGAAGATATTCTAAAGGCTGCACGGTGGCGATAGAGTAATGGAAGACCAGAACGGCAGGAAAATTACATAAATGTCCAAGAATTGTAGATTTTGGGGGATTCGGTTAACTAATATTGATTGGAATAATATTAGAGTAAAAGGTAAAGGGGGAAAGTCCTGAAATGTAAACCACCTTGACTGAGTTGAGCTGAAGGACCTGTTTCCATTGCTGTTTGACTCAATGACCCCAACATGTTTCTAACTCAATGATTGGAGGTTGATGCAAAATGCTGGAGTGACTTAATGGGACAGGCAGCATCTCCAGAGAGAAGGAATGGGTGACAGTTCCAATGATTGGAGGTATTGGATATTGTTTTGGTGATTGAGATGGGCCATGTGAACAATATATCACTGGGAAAACACATCAGATCTTTAGTACTAGATTAATAATGGGGCACAAATTAAATGTTCAGGAAGTTATGCCAGAATTGTACAAAGCATTCTCAAGCTACAGTTCTCGTCACCACTGCAATGTGATCGCACTGGAGAGAGTTGCAGAGGAGATTCACTGGGCTCAGAGGATGTTAATCATGCTGAAATATTGGACTGGCTGGGGTCATCATCTCTGGAATAGGGAAAGCTGAGAGCTGAGGGACAATCTGGATATATTTATTGCGAAAGGACTGCATCGGATGAAAAAGGAGGCTTTTATTTCTGTAGTAGAGGTGAATGGTTACTGAGCATGGATTGAGGTGTGTGGTGGGTCACCACATTTGAAGAGTACTTTGATCGATTATGGACGTGTCACGATTAAGCAGTGCAAATGGTTGGACGGGTTGAACAGGCTATTCAGTCCACAAATCTCTCTCATTCTGTGCAACTGTACTGAACTTCACATGTAATGGCAAAGAGTAAGCTAAAGATGTAAGGCAAAACCGGAACAATCTGTCAGCTTGGCTCTCACTGAGTTCAGTTTTGGGTGGATGTTTAGGGGGTCGGAGGAATGGCGTTAGGAAAGATTCGCTAAGATCATGTCACTGATCAGAGGCCTTATGCCTGAGAGTGCCTTTTGATCAAACCAGTATCTCTGGTAGAAAGGCTCAAAATTCTATGTAATATAGTGTAACTTGTGAAGGTTATTTAACATCTATTCAGTATTTTGTAATTCAAAAACTAAACATCAGTGCATAGATGTGCAGGTTCATTTGGGGGAGTGGTAGCATGTAGAAACAGCATCTTTTGGCAATAATAATCTGTCCCAATTCAATTAATTGCTTCAAATAATCAGCAATTCTAAATCTTTAAATTGTATAATGTTAAAGGTTGAGGAATGGTTAAAGATCTCTGGATGATTAAAGACAAATCTGGCAGGTTTTGTGTCAAGATCTTGACACAGAATACATACACAAGGTTTATGTCTGAATCTGTAATGCATTATTAGATCCATTTCTTATCTAATACTAGATCCAACTTCATCAAATTCAATCAATCTAAATCTTACTCTTTAAGCAATGTCTTGAAGCAATTTAATAGAAAGATTCCAAAATGTGGGACTTCAGTTTTACAGAGAAACTGAAGAAGATGGGATTGTTATTTCTGAAGGTGTTCAGTGTCACAAGGATTTTGATAAGAGTAAATAAGGAAAAACAGTTTCCATGGACAAAGGTACTAATTTAAGATAATCATTAAAAAGTGGTCTTCCTTTCTTTACATGACTATTTTGTGATCTGGAAGACTGGTGGAAAAAGATTCAAGAATAACTTTTAAGAGGGAACTGGATAAATATTTCAAAAGGAAATATATGCAGGACATTGGACAGAGAGCAGAGGGATCAAATAGTTAGCATATGTGAAGAGCCACCAGAGATACTACCAGATGAGTGGTCTTTTTCTGTGCTTGAAGATTCTATGTCTTCCATGTTGATCTGGCTCATGGAAGATTGGGGTTCTTGCAGTAGAACCGTGCTAGCGTTACAAGCTGCTTCATCCCGATCCCCATATTGAGGAATCCAGTAATAGAACATTTGGAGCCCGTGAGAAAGCTCAGCCAGGTAGACACGTCCATCGATCCAATAGGGACTGACATCTGTCTGCTTTGGCTTCAGACGCCCAACTTTTAAAAGATTCGCAAACTCCTAAAATTGTAAAGGACAAGTCATAGTCATAGTGATACAGCATGGAAACAGCCCTTTCTATCCAAGTTGCCCACATCGGCCAACATGTCCTAGCTACACTGGTCCCACCTGCCTGCATTTGGTCTATATCCCTCCAAACCTGTCCTATCCATGTACCTGTCTAACGGTTTCTTAAACGCTGGGATAGTCCCTGCCTCAACTACCTCCTCTGGCAGCTCGTTTCATGCACCCACCACCCTTTGTGTGAAAAAATTAACCCCCAGATTCCAGTTAAATCTCAAAATGCAACACCTCACACTTCTCTGTATTAAATTCCATCAACCATTCCTGAGCCCACCTGGTCAACCAATCAATCGATACAATTTTTCCCAACCATCTACAAGACCACCCACTTTTGTATCATCAGCAAACTTGCTAATCTTGCCATGTATGTTCTCATCCAAATGGGTATCATAAGGTCATAACAAAATAGGAGTAGAATTAGGCCATTTGGCCCATCAAGTCTACTCTGCCATTCAATCATGGCTGATCTATCTCTCCCTCCGAACCCCATTCTCCTGCCTTCTCCCCATGACCCATGAAACCTGTACTAATCAGGAATCTATCTACCTCTTAAACATATCCACTGACTTGGCCTCCACAGCCTTCTATGGCAAAGAATATGTGGTGTCAGATGGCACCACATGTTGAGGGACTGAAGGCTTTCCTCTCGTAGTCACCAGTTGCATTCAATACAACGGAACACAACTACAAGTTCTTCTCAAAGAGGCAATTATATATTTGTCTTACAATGCAGGCTGCATCATCCAACTCATTGCCCCAGATGTAGACATTCCTTAGGGTAGTGTTGGACTTCAGGATATTTGCGAATGCCACCAAACCAATACCAGTGATGCTATTACGGGTCACAGATAACCTGGTGAGAAACAGTTACATTCATTCCATAAAACAGATTTCAATATTTTATATATAACTATATTTTGGAAGCCTTCCTATTAATGGGCGATAACAAATCATTTAGCCAAATTCTGTGTGGTGGACACCCATTAAGACATACGCCTTAAAGACAAAGTTGAGTTTTTCTGAATATATCCAACTCATTGATCCTAAATTTTGCAAGATATTTCTCTGTCTCTCACTATTCCCACAAGGCTGTAACCATTCATTGTGATCATGGCTGTTCATCCCCAATCAATAACCCATGCCTACCTTCTCCCCATATCCCTTGATTCCACTAGCCCCTAGAGCTCTATCTAACTCTCTCTTAAATCCATCCAGTGATTTGGCTTCCACTGCCCTCTGTGGAAGAGAATTCTCACCTCAGTTTTTCTCACCTCAGTTTTAAATGGCCCCCCCTTTATAAAAAGACTGTGGCCCCTGGTTCTGGACTCACCCAACATTGGGAACATTTTCCCTGCATCTAGCTTGTCCAGTCCTTTTATAATTTTATATGTTTCTATTTGAGAGGGAGAAGGTGACATTGGATGCGTCGGTATTACTGCTGAGCAATAGGACCTACAGAGGCATGAGGGAGGAGCTGGCCAGAGTTGACTGGAAAGGGACCCTAGCAGGGGTGACGGTGGAACAGCAATGGCAGAAATTTCTGTGAATAATCTGGAAGATGTAGGATTTTTTCATTCCAAAGAGGAAGGAAGATTCTAGCGGGAGAAAGAAGCAACCTCAGCTATCAAGGGAAGTCAAGGACAGTATAAAACTAAAGGAGAAGATGTATAACATAGCAAAAATTAGTGGGAAGCCAGAGGATTGGGAAGCTTTTAAAGAACAACAGAAGGTAACTAAAAAGGCAATACGGGGAGAAAAGATGAAATACAAAGGTCAGCTAGCTGATAATATAAAAGAGGATAGCAAGAGTTTCTTCAGTTATATAAAGAGTAAGAAAGAGGCAAGAGTGGAGGTTGGACCACTGGAAAATGATGCAGGAGAAGTTATAATAGGGAATAAAGAAATGGCAGAGGAATTGAATAATGTTTTTGCATCAGTCTTCACAGTGGAAGACACCAGCAACATGCCTGAAATTCAAGAGAGTCAGGGGGTGGAAGTTAGTGGAGTGGCTATTACTTGGAAGAAGGTGCTTGAGAAGCTGAAAGGCCTGAAGGTGGATATGTCACCTAGATCAGATTGTCTGCACACTTGTGTTCTGAAAGAGCTAGCTTTAGAGATTGTGGAGGCATTAATAGTGATATTTCAAGAATCACTAGTGCCAGAAGTGATCCGAGATGATTGGAAACTTGCTAATATTACCCCGCTGCACAAGAAGGGAGCAAAGCAGAATAGTGGGAAGTGTAGTTAGTCTGACTTCCGTGGTTGGTAAGATTTTAGAGTCCATTATAAAGGATGAGGTTACAGGGTACTTGGAAGTTCATGATAAAATAGGCCAAAGTCAGCATAGCTTTATGAAGAGGACGTCTTACTTGACAAATTTGCTGGAACTCTTTGAAGAAGAATTTCAGCAAATTTGATTGTGGATGATCAGCCATGATCACAATGAATGGCGGTGCTGGCTCAAAGGACCAAATGGCCTCCTCCTGCACCTATTTTCTATGTTTCTAAGTAAATAGTAGGATAGAGTGGATGTGGAGAGGATGATTCCACTAGTGGAAGAGTCTAGGAATAGAGGACACAGCCTCAGAATTAAAGGATGTTCTTTTAGGAAGGAGATGAGTAGAAATTTTAGTCAGAGGGTGCTGAATCTGTGGAATTCTTTGCCACAGAAGGCTGTGGAGGCAAAGTCAATGGATATTTTTAAGGCAGAGAAAGATTCTTGATTAGTGCAGGTGTCAGAGGTCATGGGGAGAAGGCAGGAGAATGGGGTTAGGAGGGAGAGATTTATCAGCCATGGCGGAGTCGACTTGATGGGCAGAATGGCCTAATTATACTATCTCTTATGATCTTTATTAGTTGAATCAACTTTTATACTGCAGCGTACTTTGAAGTGAAGTTTTTTCTCTTGGAATCAATTTCACATTGACACACTATGGAGATGAAATAGTTCTGGCCGGACTTTTTTGGAAGGATAAGGTTTTACTGTGGAAAGCCCCTTTGTCTTGTTCTTGCATAATTTATGGTGCTAGATTTTGTTTGTATTAAATTGGAATTGTGGCAAGCTCACCCCAGCAGCTGGTCATTCAGGTAACGAAGGGCCTCGCTAATGTAAACCAGACCATCATCGCCAATTCTGTTTGCTGACAAATCCAGGATCTTTAGGGGAGTGTTGTGTTTCAGCAGCTCAGCCAAATGTCTTGCTCCATCACAGGATATGTGGTTACTGGAGGAACAAATTACATGACTGCTTTGTCACAGCATCAAACATTCATATTCAACCTAAAGACTGAGAGCAAATCAACTGTGTAACCTCTGATACGGAAACCCTCACAGTACTGGTGACCTGGATTCAATCCTGACCTCTGAGTTGTGTCTGTGGAGATAACATGTTCGCCCTGTGAATATGGTGCTTGTCAGGATCGTTTCATTGTCGTGTGTCCCAGATAGAACAATGACATTCTTACTGACAGCAGCACAACACAATATGTGACATGGTACACTGTAAACAATATGATAAATGAGAAAGAAACGTTGTGTGTGTATGTACGCACACACACACACACACACTCACACACTCACACGCACGCACGCACGCACGCACACACGCACGCACACACACACTCACACTCACACGCACGCACGCACGCACGCACGCACACGCATATGTATACATAAAAGACACAAACAATAGTGCAATAATAACAATAATAGTCTATGTCGTTCAGAGCTTGTTTGCAGGTGAAGTGCTTAATGGCTGTAGGGAAGAAGCTGTTCATGAACCTGGAAGCTGCAGGTTTCAGGCTCCAGTACCTTCTTCCCGATGGCAGGGGTGAAGTGAGTGTGGCCATGGTGGTGGGGGTCTCTGATGATGATGGCTGCCTTTTTGAGGCAGTGACACCATTGGATATTTCTCAGTTTCTCCCACATTCAGAAAAGGCCAGGGTTGGTAGGTTAATTGGCCGCTGTAAATTGTCCTGGGCGGCATGTGGGGTGGGAACTGATAGAATCTGCACTAGGACAGTTTGTGGGGAATGGAAGTATTCTGAGAGGCAACAAACGCTCAGTGCGTGAAAATAGTAGCCTTTTTTTGATGACGTGATCAGAGGTTGATGAGGGCAGAGCTGCAGATGTTGTATATATGGACTTCAGCAAAGGACTTGACAAGGTCCACATGCTAGGCTCTAGAAGGTTTAATCACATGGGATCCAAGGAGAGAATAGCTGAAGGGATAGAAAATTGGCTTCATGGAAGGAAGCAGAGTGTGATTGTGGAAGATTGCTTCTTGGTCTGGAGGCCTGTGACTAGTGGTGTGACTCAAGGTTCGGTGCTGGGCCGGATATTGTTTGTCATCTATATCAATGATTTGGATGAGAACATACATAGCAAGATTAGCAGGTTTGCAGATGATACACAAGTGGGTGGTTTTGCAGATAGCGAAGACGGTTGTGAACGGTTGCAGCAGGATCTGGATCGATTGACCAAGTGGGCTGAGGAATGGTTGATGGAATTTAACACAGAGAAATGTGAGGTGCTGCATTTTGGGAAGTCTAACATGGCCAGGACCTACACAGTGAATGGTAGGGCTCTGGGGAGTGGTGTAGAGCAGAGGGACCTAGGAGTGCAGGTGATGGTTCCTTGAAGGTGGAGTCGCAGGTTGATCGAAAAAGGCTTTTGGCACATTGGCCTTCATCAGTCAGAGTATTGAATATAGAAGTTGGGAGGTCATGTTGCAGTTGGAGAAGACATTGGTGAGGCCGCATTTAGAATATTGTGCTCAGTTCTGGGCACCATGCTATAGGAAAGATGTTATCAAGCTGGAAAGGGTACAGAGATTTACGAGGATGTTGCCGGGGCTAGAGGGTGTGAGCTATAGGGAGAGGTTGAGCAGGCTGCTTCTCTATTCCTTGGAACGCAGGAGAATGAGGGGTGATCTTATAGAGGTGTATAAAATGATGAGAGGGATAGGTCTCAGTCTCGAGGGCAGCATCAAGGACCAGAGGACGTAGGTTTATCGTGACGGTGAAAAGATTTAATAGGAATCTGAGGGGTAACATTTTCACACAAAGGGTGGTGGGTGTATGGAACGAGCTGCCAGAGGAGATAGTTGAGGCTGGTCAAAAGGTCATAAGTAATTGGAACAGAATTAGGCCATTCGGTTCATCGTCTACTCTGTCTCTCGCTGATCTATCTCTCCCTCCATACCCTATTCTCCTGTCTTCTCCCCATAACCCCTGACACACGTACTAATCAACCCGTACTAAGGCACTATCTCAACGTTTAAGAAACGAGCAGGTACATGGATGGGACAGATTTGGAGGGATGTGGGCCAAATGCAGGCAGGTGCGACTAGTGTAGCTTCGACATGTTGGCAGGTGTGGGCAAGTTGGGCTGAAGGGCCTGTTTCCATGCTGTATGACGCTGGACTCTATGTCATAAAGAAATATGGTAAAATGAAGATGTGCGTTTTAATACGTATATTTGAAAGAAAACAAGTGCAGAGGTTTAGCTTGGCATTTTCAGAACTAGGACCAGGCAGATGCCAGAAATCTAAAGTAAAATCAGAAAACATTGGGAGTACTGAGCAGATCAGAAAATAGCTGTGGAAAGAGAATAATGGTTAACATTTTTAGTCTTTTCAAAGAGGTGGTTTGGCATGTTTGCCACATTTACAGTCATAGAGTGATACAGTGTGGAAACAGGCCCTTCGGCCCAACTTGCTCACACCGGCCAACATGTCCCAGCTACACTAGTCCCACCTACCCGCATTTCATCCATATCCCTCCAAACCTGTCCTACCAATGTACCCCTCTAACGGTTTCTTAAATATTAGGATAATCCCTGTCTCAACTATCTCCTCTGGCAGCTTGTTCCATACACCCACCACCCTTTGTGTGAAAAAGTTAGCCCTCAGATTCCTATTAAATCTTTTCCCCTTCACCTTAAACCTATGTTCTCTGGTCCTCGATTCACCTATTCAAGGCAACAGACTCTACCCGATCTATTCCTCTCATGAATTTATGCACCTCAATAATATTACCCCTCATCTTCCTGCGCTCCAAGGAATAGAGTCCCAGCCTACTAAACCTCTTCTTATAGCTCAGACCCTGTAGTTCTGGCAACATCCTCATAAATCTTCTCTGTACCCTTTCCAGCTTGATAACATCTTTCCAGTAACACGGTGCCCAGAACTGAACACAATACTGTAAGTGCGACCTCAGCAACGTCTTATACAACTGCAACATGACCTCCTAACTTGTATTATAATTAATAAAGGTCTGACACTGACAGTAACCTTCTCTCTCATGCATGCACTGAGAATGTTTAGCTATGAACAGGAACAAGAGTAGTTCTTCATCCCTCCCTTTCTGCCACCATACCACAGTAGATCACAGAAACACATAACCAAGGGAACAACCACAGAACATCTTGACAACATCACGCCTGTTTTGGACCGAACATGTAAAAGTATGTCTATTACCAGTGAAGATCGAGGTAACGGAGAGTCTTGTTTTGAACCAGTTGTTCACAAAGTTGCTGGACACCAAAGTCTTTCATTTCAAATCTTGCTAAGTGCAGCTCCTGCAGAGTCTGGTTCACATGAAGCATGTCGGCCATGTGTACTGTCATCTCTTCCTAAAATCAAACAATACAAGGCAGTAAATGTGGAGCAAGGAAGATGCTCCAGACTAATGGATGCTGCTGCTGTCAACTGCTCCAATAAAGGAATGGGAGAAAATACAGTTCAACATCAATAAAAATCATCGGAAGGGCTAGGAATTATTCTGTTCATCAATAACATTGATCCAGAACTCCAGATGGTCCCAGCCTACTCAACCTCTCCCTGTAGCTCAGATCCTCTAGTCCTGGCATCACCCTTGTAAATCTTCTCTGTACCCTTCCATCTTGACAACATCTTTTTGATAACATGGTGCCCAGAACTGAACACAATACTCTAAATGCGGCCTCACCAACATCTTATACAACTGCAACATGACCTCCCAACTTCTATACTCAATACTCTGACTGATGAAGGCCAAAGTGCCAAACACCTTTTTGACCACCCTGTCCACCTTCAGTTCCACAGGAATCTGTGCTGGGACCTCTGCTGTTTGTGATATATATAAATTATTTGGGCGTAAACGTTGGTATTTATTCACAAAATGCTGGAGTAACTCAGCAGGTAGGGCAGCATCTCAGGAGAGAAGGAATGGGTGACGTTTCGGGTTGAGACCCTTCTTCAGACTGATGTAGGAGGGCAGGAGAAATCACAGAGGGGGAGCAGCGAAAGAGCATGTTGCTAAACTCTCGTCGAAGAGAGGAGGAGATCTTCTTCAAAGTGGACATACCTTGAGGAGAAATCGCAGTGGAGCAACACATAGTGGAAGAAAATAACTGCAGATGCTGGTACAAATCGAAGATATTTATTCACAAAATGCTAGAGTAACTCAGCAGGTCAGGCAGCATCTCAGGAGAGAAGGAATGGGTGACGTTTTGGGTCGAGACCCTTCTTCAGTCTGGGCGTAAACGTTGACAGGTTGGTTAGTAAATTTGCAGGCGACTCCAAGATTGCTGGGGTTGCAGGCTGTGAGGAAGCCTGTCAAGCTATACTCCAGGATATAGATCAGCTGGGGAAATGGCAGATGGAGTTTAATCCGAGCAAGTGTGAGGTCAATCATAAAGGGAAAATATACAATTAATGTCATGACACTTAACACAATTGAAGTACAGAGGGATCTTGGGGTCCAAGACCATAGCTCACTGAAAGCGGCAAGCAGCTAGAGTGGTAAAAAAGGCATATGGTATGCTTGCCTTCATAGGTCGGGCGATTGAGTATAAGTCATGGAGTCATGAAGCAGCTTGATAGGACATTGGTTAGGCTGCAATTGAAGTATTATGTGCAGTTCTTACAGCGGCTTTGGGAAGGGTGCTGAAGAGGTTTAGCAGAATGTTGCCTGTTTTAGGGTGTATAAGCTACTGCTGGAGGTTGGACAGGCTTGGATTGTTTTCTGTGGAATGCTGGAGATTACCGGGAGACCAGATAGAATAATTATGAGAGGCATAGATAGAGTGGACAATCACAACCGTTATCCTAAGATGGAAAAATCAAATACTAGAGGGCATTTGAGGTGAGGGGGGCTAAGTTTAAAGGAGACGTTCGAGGCAAGACTTTTTACACAGTGGGTAGTGGGTGCCTGGAACATGCTGCCAGGATTGTAGCAGAGACGGTAGTGCTTTGAAGAGGTTTTGTGATAGGCATATGGATATGCAAGAAATGGAGAGAAGATAAGTGATGGTCTAGGCCACATGTTCAACGGTTCAATGATTCTTTATTATCGCATGTACCGAGAGGTACAGTGAAATTATTTTTTTGCATGCAGTTTGGTAAATTATTACTATACACAGGCACAATCCCAGATTAAATACAGAGTGTATAGAAATAGCCCACTGAGACCATACGGGAGAGTGGGCAGGTTTGGGCCATTTTCCACGTCCAAGCTGTAGTTGGCCATGTCACCATGAACCAGACGCCACCTCCATCCGGATCCTCCCCCAAACCCTCAGCTCCATCTCATATTCACTAACATTAATGATTCAGTGTCTCCTGACATTATTCTTTCATACATTGGCGCTGCAAACGTTTAGCAAAATGTGTTTTGTTACAGAGGACATAAATTTAGCAACATTTGTATTGAGTATAGAACTTGGGATGTCATGTTGCAGTTGTATAAGACGTTGGTGAGGCCGCATTTAGAATATTGTGTTCAGTTCTGGGCACCGTGTGATAGGAAAGATATTGTCAAGCTTGAAAGGGTTCAGAAAAGATTTACGAGGATGTTGCCAGAACTAGAGGGTGTGAGCTATAGAAAGAGGTTGAGTAGGCTGGGTCTCTATTCCATGGAGCAGGAGGATGAGGGGAGATCTTAACAATATATATAACAATATATAACAACTACAGCATGGAAACAGGCCTGTCCGGCCCTACCAGTCCACGCCGACCATTCTCCCTGACCTAGTCTCATCTACCTGCACTCAGACCATAACCCTCCAATCCCCTCCTATCCATATACCTATCCAATTTACTCTTAAATAATAAAATCGAGCCTGCCTCCACCACTTCCACCGGAAGCCCATTCCATACAGCCACAACCCTCTGAGTAAAGAAGTTCCCCCTCATGTTACCCCTAAACCTTTGTCCCTCAATTCTGAAGCTATGTCCCCTTGTTGGAATCTTCCCCACTCTCAAAGGGAAAAGCCTACCCACGTCAACTCTGTCCGTCCCTCTCAAAATTTTAAAAACCTCTATCAAGTCCCCCCTCAACCTTCTACGCTCCAAAGAATAAAGACCCAACCTGTTCAACCTCTCTCTGTAGCCTAAGTGCTGAAACCCAGGCAACATTCTAGTAAATCTCCTCTGTACCCTCTCCATTTTGTCGACATCCTTCCTATAATTTGGCGACCAGAACTGCACACCATACTCCAGATTCGGCCTCACCAATGCCCTGTACAATTTCAACATTACATCCCAACTTCTATACTCGATGCTCTGATTTATAAAGGCAAGCATACCAAACGCCTTCTTCACCACCCTATCCACATGAGATTCCACCTTCAGGGAACAATGCACAGTTATTCCCAGATCCCTCTGTTCCATTGCATTCCTCAATTCCCTACCATTTACCCTGTACGTCCTATTTTGATTTGTCCTACCAAAATGCAGCACCTCACACTTATCAGCATTAAACTCCATCTGCCATCTTTCAGCCCACCCTTCCAAAAGGCCCAAGTCTCTCTGTAGACTTTGAAAATCTACCTCACTATCAACTACTCCACCTATCTTAGTATCATCTGCATATTTACTAATCCAATTTGCCACACCATCATCCAGATCATTAATGTAAATGACAAACAACAGTGGACCCAACACAGATCCTTGGGGCACTCCACTAGACACTGGCCTCCAGCCTGACATACAATTGTCAACCGTTACCCTCTGGTATCTCCCATTCAGCCATTGTTGAATCCATCTTGCAACCTCACTATTAATACCCAACGATTTAACCTTCTTAATCAACCTTCCATGTGGAACCTTGTCAAATGCCTTACTGAAGTCCATATAGACAACATCCACAGCCTTGCCCTTATCAATTTCCCTGGTAACCTCTTCAAAAAATTCAAGAAGATTAGTCAAACATGACCTTCCAGGCACAAATCCATGTTGACTGTTTCTAATCAGGCCTTGATTATAGAGGTATACAAAATCATGAGAGGAACAGATCGGGTGGATGCACAGTCTTTTTCCCAGAGTAGGGGAATCAAGGACCAGAGGACATAGATTCAAGGTGAAGGGGAAAAGATTTAATAGGAATCCGAGGGGTAACGTTTTCACACAGAGGGTGGTGGGTGTATGGAACAAGCTGCCAGAGGAGGTAGTTGAGGCTGGGACTATCCCATCGTTTAAGAAACAGTTGGACAGGTACATGGATAGGACAGGTTTGGAGGGTTATGGACCAAGCGCAGGCAAGTGGGACTAGTGTAGCTGGGACATTGTTGGCCGGTGTGGGCGAGTTGGGCTGAAGGGCCTGTTTCCACACTGTATCACTCTATGCCTCTATGACTCGATGACTAAAATCCCATTTAGTTTAAATACCTATGAAGGTGTTGATCAACATCCCATGGTATTGGTTTATTACTGTCATATGTACTGCAGTGAAACAATTGGTTTTGCTTGCTATCCAGTCGGATTATACCATCCATGAGTACAATTACACTGTTAGGTTTAATGGGAAAGGAGAAATATTTAATGGTAACCCGAGGGGGAACTTTTTTTACACAGAGGATAATGCATACATGAAACAAGCTGCCAGAGGAAATAGTGCAAGCACATACAATTACGACATTTAAAAGACACTTAAATGTCCCTGAATGGGAAGGATTAGACTGATGTGGGCCAGGTGTAGGCTACTGAGAATAGCCTCGAGAGATAATTTGATCGCATGGCCATATTGGGCAGAAGGATATGTGTCCATTCTGTTTTGCTATATTACTCCAAACTGGAAGGCAAATTATTATCTGTATGTGGAGATTGAGAAAGAGCATGGTACATAAGAACTGGGTTTCTATGTGCAGGTGCATTGGATAAAATCCTGAGGAGAATAAACAGGGTGAATACACAGAGGCTTTTACCCAGAGTAGGGAAATGGAGAACCAGAGGACATGAATTTAAGGTGAGAGGGGAAAGATTTAAAAGGATCCCGTGGGGAAAGTTCTTCACATAGATGGTGGTGGGTATCTGGAACAAGCTGCCATAAGAAGTAGTTGAGACAGGTACGTTTGACAGAGATTCAGATTTCTAAGTTCTGATTAAATGTAAAGTTCCTTCATTGACTGAGCCCATGTCATACCTGAAGACTGTAAACCAAAGGCCGGCTAACATTGATGGATTTGAGCGATTTGTTATGGTTGAGAACTGTTGCTAATCCAATCACAGACTGAATTCCCTGAAAAGACAGCAAACAGAAAGCTACAATTCTTCAGCAGAAAAAGAGCATTTCCCTGCATAGGAGTACTAGCACATATTTCACTGAAAGTAGCGTCACAGGTAAATAGGGGGGCTCTCGGTACATCAGTTAGAGTATTAAGTGTAGAGGTTAGGATGTTATGTTACAGTTGTACAACTTTGGTCATAGAGAGTGGAAAGAGGCCCTTTAGCCCAACTTTCCTACACTCACCAACATGTTCCATCAACACTAGTCCCACCTGCCTCATTTGGCCAATATCCTATAAACTTATCCCATCCATGTACCTGTCTAAAAATGTCTCTTCGAGACATTTGCCCCATCTACCTCCTCCGGCTGCTCGTTCCATACATCCACCACCCTTTGTGTAAAAAACGTTTCCCCTCAGGTTGGTAAAGCCCCATTTGGAGTATTGTGCTCAGTTTTGGTCACCCTGCAGTGGGAAGGATACCAATAACCTGGAAAGTGTGCGGAGAATATTTATAAGGATGTTGGGAGGTGTTGCAGGCCTGAGCTGGAGAGAGAGAGATAGGGCATTTATTCCTTGGAGCGCAGGAGGATGAGGAGTAATCTTATAGAGGTATATAAAATCTGGGGAATAGATAGAGTGAATGTGCAGTTTTTTTTACTCAGAGTAGGGGAATCAAGCGCCAGAGGACATAGATTTAAGGTGAGAGGGGAAAGATTTAACAGGAACCAGAGGGCCAGAGGAGCACTTTTTTTCACACAGAGGGTGTGCCAGATGAGGTAGTTGAAGCAGGTACATCTTTTGGAATCATAGAGTGATACAGTGTGGAAACAGGCCTTGTGGCTCAACTTGCCCACACCGGCCTACATGTCCCAGCTATATGAGTCCCACCCGCCCACGTTTGGTCCATATCCCTCCACACCTGTCCTATACATGTATCTGTCTGTTTCTTAAATGTTGGGATAGTCCCAGCCTCCACTACCTCCTCTGGCAGCTCGCTCCATACACCCACCACCCTCTGTGTGAAAAAGTTACCCCTCAGATTCCTATTAAATCTTTTCCCCTTCACCTTGAACCTATGTCCACTGGTCCTCGATTCACCTACTCTTGGCAAGAGATTCTGTGCACCTACCCGATCTATTCCATTCATGATTTAATACACCTCTATAAGATGACATCCTCCTGCATTCCAGGGAATAGAGTCCCAGCCTACTTAACCTCTCCCTATAGCCCAGACTCTCTAGTCCTGGCAACATCCTCGTAAATCTTCTCTGTACCCTTGCCAACTTGCCATCATTCATATAGCATGGTGCCCAGAACTGAACACATACTCTAAATGCGGCCTGACCAATGTCTTATACAACTGCAACATGACTTCCCAACTTCTACACTCAATTTGAGTTAGATAGAGCTCTAGGGGCTAGTGGAATCAAGGGATATGGTGAGAAGGCAGGCACGGGTTACTGATTGTGGATGATCAGCCATGATCACAATGAATGGCGGTGCTGGCTCGAAGAGCCAAATGGCCTTCTCCTGCACATATTTTCTATGCTTCTATGTTAATACTCTGACTGATGAAGGCCAATGTGCCAAACGCCTTTTGACCACCCGATCTACCTGCGATTCCACCTTCAAGGAACCATGCACCTGCACTCCTAGATTCCTCTGCTCTACAATACTCCACAGATTACCATTCAGGTCCTGCCCATGTTGGACTTCCCCAAACTGCAACACCCCACATTTCTCTGCATTAAATTCCATCAACCATTCCTCAGCCCACCTGGCCAATCGATCAAGATCATGAGCCACACCACTAGTCACAGGCCTCCAGTCCGAGAAGCAACCTTCCACCAAAACCCTCTGCTTCCTTCCATGAAGAAAATTTTCTATCCATTGAGCTATCTCTCCTTGAATCCCATGCGAACTAACTTTAAAAAAACATTTGGGCAGGTGCATTAATATGAAAGGTTTCGAGGGATATGGGCAAAATGCGGGCAGAAGGGATGAGCGCACATGGGATCCTTGATCGGAATGGACAAGTTGGGCCGAAAGGTTTGTTCCTGTGCAGTCTGCCCTCATGATACTCACCAAATCACAGTCAGCAAGGTCCAGTGACTCGAGTGTATTGTTGAGTTGCAGCATTGTCGCAAAGTGCATTCCACCTTTATTGCCAATTTTATTTCCATTCATTCTCAGATGCTTCACTGATATGTTCAACTGTGTAAACAAATATTTTCACATGAGTTTGTGCTCGTGTGGCTGGGGTGATATGAGAGTTCGATGAGATCCAGCATTCAACCTTTGACTTGAGCTGTTTGCATCCCCATTTAAACTTGATACATGCCCCTTTGCACTAAATTTTATTTAGTTTAGTTTAGAGATACAGTGCGGAAACAGGCCCATTTGGTCCGCGCCGCCCAGCGATCCTCGCCCATTAACACTATCCTACACACACTAGGGACAATTTGTACATTTACCAAGCCAATTAACCTACATACCTATACGTCTTTGGAGTGTGGGGGGAAACTGAAGATCTCGGAGAAAACCCACACATGTCACGGGGAGAACGTACAAACTCCGTACGGACAGCGTCCGTAGTCGGGATCGAACACGGGTTTTCGGCATTCGCTGTAAGGCAGCAACTCTACCGCTGCGCCACCGTGCTGCCCAAATGTTGTACCCTTTATCTGTGCACTGTGAACAACTTGATTGCATTCATGTATAGTCTTTTCTTCGACTGGATGGCACACAAACAAAAGCTTTTGACTGTACTTTGGTACACGTGACAATAATAAACTAAGCTAATGGTGACAGACTCAGTCGTTGTAACGCTGGTAGATGCCAAGGGTCGAAGTCTATGTGAAACCATGGACTGCCTCGTTATTCATGAAGCGATGAATACAATTAAAATGGCAGAATCATCAACAAATCTGAATGCACGTATTATGATGTAAGGAAAGTCGTCGATGAAGCAGTTCGAGTCATGGAGTCGTACAGTGTTGAAACAGGCCCTTCAGCCCAACTTGCCCACACCAACCCACCTGTCCCATCAACACTAGTCCCACTTGCCTGTATTTGGCCCATATCCCTCTAAACCTATCCTATCCATGTGCCTGTTTAATTGCTTCATAAACATTGCGATAGTCCCTGCCTCAACTACCTCTTCCGACAGCTTGTTACAGGTTATTAAATCATGAATAACAGGTTACACAAAACGAGACAAAGGAGATGCAAATCAAGGAACACGTAGAATAGATCATTGTTAGCCAGGAGAAGGTAACAAAAAACCAACAGAGATAAAATGTAAATGAGGACAGTCAGACTACGACTGGGAAGGGGGACGGATGGAGAGGGACAGCAAGGGTTACGAAGTTAGAGAAGTCAATGTTCATACCGCTGGGGTGTGAGCTACCCAAGCGAAATATGAGGTGCTGTTCCTCCAATTTGCGCTGGGCCTCACTCTGACAGTGGAGGAGGCCAGGACTGAAAGGTCAGATTGGGAATGGGAGTGGGAGTTAAAGTGCTGAGCCACCGGAAGATTAGGTAGTTTAAGGCAGACTGAGCGGAGATGATCAGCGAAACGATTGCCGAGCCTGCGCTTGGACTCGACAATATACAGGAGTTGACACCTGGAACAGCAGATACAGTAGATGAGGTTGGAGGAGGTGCAGGTGAACCTCTGCCTCACCTGAAAAGACTGTCAAGGTCCTTGGATGGAGTCGAGGGGGGAGATAAAGAGACAGGTGTTGCATCTCCTGCGGTTGCTGGGGAAGGTACCTGGGGAGGGGATGGTTTCTGTGGGAAGGGATGAGTGGACCAGGGAGTTGCGGAGGGAACGGACTCAGCGGAAAGGGGTGGAGATGGGAAGATGTGGCTAGTGGTGGGATCCTGTTGGAGGTGACAAAAATGTCAGATTATGTGTTGCATGCGGTGGCTGATGGGGTGGAAGGTGAAGAGTAGGGGGATTCTGTCCCTGTTGAGACTGGGGGGGGGAGGGGGGAGCAAGAGCGGAGCTGCGGGATATCGAGGAGACCCGAGAGGGCTTCATCTGTGCTGGAAGAGGGGAACCCCTGTTCCCTAAAGAATGAGGACATCTCCGATGTCCTGGTATGGAACACCTCATCTTGGGCGCAGTCGCGGCGTAGACAGAGGAATTGGGAGTAGGGGATAGTCTCTACAGGAAGCAGGGTGGACGTGTAGTCTAGATAGCTGTGGGGGTCAGTGGGTTTATTTTAAATCTTTGTTTATCACAATTGAACTAGCATTTATCTCTTTACTGGAATCCACATGATTAATATGTATCGTTGCGACTTGCCCCTTGGAGGGAGTGGTTTACTGGGTCACATCAAAGGGCAATCACACCTCGCTGGGGGATTTGGATCCACTCAGACCGAGCGAGTACCAATGCAGACATCCTCCTCGAAGAACAGTAGGGACGAGTGAACCTTTTATAATAATCCTGTGATGTTCATAGATGCTGGTCCTGGAACTAGCTTTTCATTTTAGATGTGATAAATGTAATTATTTACAATCTTGGGATTCAAGCTCATAATAAATAGGCCAGCACACTGGTTACTAGTTCAGTAACTGAACCACAGTGTAATTGTCTGGGCCCTTGATAAAACTGCTGCTGATGCATCCCATTGTGTTACTGAGGCTTGCCAGTCTCCAGCATTCACCCCTAGATGATTTCAGGAACAATCTCCATTTCAGTAGCAGACTTGTTATCTGCTTTCTGTCTGAACATAAGGCCATAAGAGAGACGAGCAGGAGGAGGCCATTTGGCCCTTCATACTTACTCAGCCATTCAACAAATCATGCCTGA
The DNA here is from genome assembly GCF_053455715.1 of Rhinoraja longicauda. Classification (NCBI taxonomy): domain Eukaryota; kingdom Metazoa; phylum Chordata; class Chondrichthyes; order Rajiformes; family Arhynchobatidae; genus Rhinoraja; species Rhinoraja longicauda. The sequence goes on along the minus strand of NC_135965.1, from coordinate 700,927 downwards.
TTTTATACTTCAGTGCTAGTTTCCTACACTCTCCCTTGATCTATCAAACTCTCTCTTGAATGCACTCAGCCAATGAGTCCCTCAGCCCTCATGATCAGAGAATTCTAAACGTTTTACCTAATGGAGAACTCACCTCTATCCTGAATGGATTAACCTCAGGGACAGTGGCTCATCATTCTAGATACCCAGCCAGGGAAAATATTACCCTCTAGACCTTTGTAAACTTCCATGGGATCGTCCTTTATACTAAGGTATAAACCTCACAGGTATGGTCTGTCTTCTTTATACAACACAGGAACCAACCTGGTGAGCTTTGCTACACTTCCTCTGTTACAAGTACATCCTCAGTGGGAAGACCAGACCTGCACACAACATTCAGAATATATCCAGAAGAGTCCTGACCAGAAACATCACCTATCCACGTTCTCTATAGATGCTGCCTGATGTGCTGAGTTACCCCAGCACTTTGTGTCTTATTCTGCATAAAATACTCTTTTTAATTGGAGAAAAATGTTTCTACTCATGTATTTAAATCTTCATGCAATAAAGGCCAAACTGAGGAATTGTCGGGATGAATACTGATGCATTGGAACATATCCCCATTTATAGAAGAAGATGCTGGCAGGTGGGACTAGTGTAGATGAGGCATGTTGGTCAGCATAGGCAAGTTGGGCCGAAAGGCCAGTTTCCACGCTGTATGACTCTAGAATGTGACTCGAAATGAATAGTGATGCATTGGAACAAATCTCCATTGCAGAAAAGGATGTTGGTGGTCTTCAAGTATATTCAGATGGATGAATGCCTGTGGCGAATAAAGTGGAAAGCAAGGGAAGAAATTGCAGGGATATTTGCATCAACTTTAACCTCGGGTGAGGTACCAGAAAATGAAAGGTGGCAAATATTGTGTCTTTATTTAAGGGCAACAAGGACCGCAGGTCACTGAGCCTGGCATCAGTGGGAAAGTACTGGAGAGGATTCTTAGAGATAGGATCTGCCAGAATCTGCCTTGGAAAGGCAAGGACTGATGAGGAATAGTCAGCATGGCTCTGCACATGTTCATTTGTGTCTCACAAGTTTGATTGAGTCTTTTGAAGAGGAGACAAAGAAGATTTGTTGAGGACAGGGTGATGCCGTTGTCTATGTGGACTTTGACAAGTTCCCAAAGGCGGACTGGAATGTTAGATTATACAGTCGTCGAGCGATGAGAGGAGTTGAGACTGCACTCACCTTCGTCAAGTCAATAGCGTAGCCACGGGCACTCAAACGAGCCCAACTATGCCTGTGGTTTTTGGTTGTTTTACATTCCCCACCTCTTTCTCCTATTTTGGGGCTGTCTCCTGCACCTGTACACAACTCGTTGATGTCATCAACTTTACTACTAACTTTCACCCGACCCTCAAATTCTCTCCGAGTATATCTCCCACACATCTCTCTCCATTCATGATGTTTCTCCATCACAGACGATCAACTGATGTTGATATGACACACCCACCGACTCCCACTGCTGCCTTGACAACATCCCTTCCCAGCCTGCTTCTTGCCATCTCTTACTCTCAATTGTTTCCGTCTCCATCACATCTGCTTCCAAAATGAGACTTTTCCCTCTTGGATATTCAAGATCTGCGGGCTCTTCAGCAAAGGTGGATTCCTCCCTGCTGCTGTGGATGGAGCCCTCACCAGTGTCTCCTCCGTGTCCTGCAGCTCTGAGCTTGAGATGGAACAAAGATAGAGTGCTCCAGGTCCTCATCTTCCAGCTCACCAACTTCATTCAGCAACATTTCCACCACCTTCAACGTGATCGCACACCAGTTACATCTTCCAGACCCTTCTTGTTCCACCTACTGCAAAGACCGAGCCCTCCACAACTTGGTTTGCTCATCTCTTCCCACCCTCACACCCTGCTACTTACTGCCATAACCGCAGATGTAACACCTGTCCCTAGAGCTCTCTCTCTCCCATCTAGCAACCCCAGTCGTCCTTCCAGGTGAGATAGAGTTTCACATGCACCTCTTTCAACCTTCTCTATTGCATTTAGTAGAGCTACTGGCATAGCCTCCTGATCTCGCACAGATCAAGCATAGCTGGTCCACCGATTTGTCGAACACTTGCACTCAGTCCGACAATGCCTGCTGGACATTCCTGTTCCTGGCCCATTTCCATTCCTATCCCGACCTTTCTGTCCTTGGCCTCTGCATTGCCAGACCAAAGCCACACAAACGGAAAGAATAGCACCTCGTATCTGCCTGGGTAATTTACAACTCAACAGTATGGAAGATTGAATTTTCTAGTTCATGTAATACACCCCTACCCTCACCCTCCCTTTCCCCTCCCCCTCCTCCTGGTGCACACCTCATCTCCCATCCCGCCCATTCCCCAAGGTCTCATATATCCTTTTCTGTGCCCCCTCTTTCCCCTTCATCTTGGCCCCTTCCAGCCACACCCCTCCCTCCGGCTGGTGTATTTCACTCCCCTTTCCTTATCTGACACCCTTTGTCTCCTTTTCACATCTTCTCTCTGTCATTTACTCAACCCATCATGCAACCACCTGCATGGTTCCCCCTCATCCATATCCACCTATCACTTGTCAGGCACTGCCCCTCCCTCATCACGCGAGTGCAAAGAGAAAAGTACCAGAGTGCGTAGTAGACTGTTAGAGTGTGAAAGCATGGCAGTTACAGAGGAAGTGCAGATTAACAAATCCCACATCCCAAAGCAGTGCAGGTTTGTAGCTTAATTGGCCCTCTGTAATTTGCCTCGAGTCATTGAGAGAGTGGGATAACATAGATCAGGTGTATCTTTCACGTCCATGTTGGTGAAGTTACATAAGATACAAGACATAGAAACATAGAAAATAGGTGCAGGAGGAGACCATTCAGCCCTTCGAGCCAGCACCGCCATTTATTGTGATCATGGCTGATCTTCCATAATCAGTAGCCCGTGCCTGCCTTCTCCCCATATCCCTTGATTCCACTAGCCCCTAGAGCTCTATCTAAATCTCGCCTAAATTCATCCAGTGATTTGACCTCCACAGCCCTCTGTGGCACAGAATTCCACAAATTCACTACTCTCTGGGTGAAAAAGTTTCTTCTCACATCAGTTTTAAATGGCCTCCCCTTTATTCTGAGACTATGGCCCCTGGTTCTGGACTCCCCCAACATTGGGAACATTATTCCTGCATCTAGCTTGTCCAGTCCTTTTATAATATTATATGTCTCTATAAGATCCTCTCTCATTCTAAACTCCAGTGAATACAAGCCTAGTCTTTTCAATCTTTCCTCATATGACAGTCCCGCCATCCCAGGGATCAATCTCGTGAACCTACGTTGCACTGCCTCAATTACAAGGATGTCCTTCCTTAAATTAGGAGACCAAAACTGTACACAATACTCCAGATGTGGTCTTACCAGGGCCCTATACAACTGCAGAAGAACCTCTTTACTCCTATACTGAAATTCTCTCGTAATGAAGCATAGGAGCAGAATTAGGACATTCGGCCCATCGAGTCTACTCTCCCATTCAATCTTGGCTGGTCTATTTTTCCCTCTCAACCCCATTCTCCTGTCTTCTCCCTGTAACCTTTGACACCCTTAGGTGCAGGAGGAGGCCATTTGGCCCGTCGAGCCAGCACCACACTTACTAATCAAGAAGTTATCAATCTCCATGTTAAAAACTTCTTTGTCTTGGCCTCCACAGACATCTGAGACAATGAATTCCACAGATTCACCATACTCTGGCAAAGTAAATGTCTTCTCATCTCCATTCTACAGGCAGGTTCTTTTACTCTGAGGCTGTGCTCTCAGATTAGACTCTCCCATTGCTGAAAACATTCTTTCCACATCCATTTGTATCTAGGTCTTTCATTTTGCAGTATGTTTCAATGAGATCCCCACTAGGATTAGCTAAATGAACTGGTCCCACACCTGCACCAAGCCTATATTCATCCAAACCTTTCCTATCCGTCTATTTGTCCGTCTTTGAAATGTTATAATTATACCTGCCTCCACCATGTTCTCTGAGAGCCCATTCCATTCATAACCATGGAAAAGGATCCCACCCAAAATGCTGTCTGTCCATTTCCCTCCATTGATGCTGACGGACTTGCAGTTCCTCCAGCATTTTGTGTTTTGCTCCAGATTCCAGCATCTGCAGTTTCTTGTGTCTTTGTTATCGTAGTGAATCACCTCTGCATCCTATGAATCAACTCTCGCAATGGTAGTCGTTCCCCACTGCCACACTTTTACCCTGGTTTCCCAATCAACAATAGCCAACTCACTGCTCATGCTTTTAGTTTCCTCTGTTGGATTTAAGACTGAAAGGGTGGGAGTATTTCAAATATGACTAAGAGATTGAGATTGAGCTGGTTACCTGCAAGGCTTTGGCAAGCCATTCTGCTCCATTGCTGCCAATGTCGTTGCACATCAGGTTTAAGTCAATGAGTGCCTCGGTTTCCTGGCAGATGTACATTTCTGTGTTAAAGATTAATTGCATCCACAGACAGCAGAAAGTTATCAGATACATCTCCACACAAACATCAGAGAGACCCTCCCACCACCCAACCACATCTCTACAAATGACCGCTAACTTGCTTTCCTTCTTGGTATCCATGCTTTATCATGCCTCCACTCACCCAGCTTTCTTCCTCCCTGCCACAATCAGTGCGAAGACGGGTCCCGACCCGAAGCATCACCTATCCGTATTCGCCAGAGATATTGCCTGACCAGCTGATTTACTTTGGCACTGTCGTTTTTTCTCTCTCGTTTGCACACTTTATCAGTTTTCAGACCAGAAACATTAACTGTTTCGCTCTTCACAGAAGGGTCTCGACCGGAAACGTCACCTATTCCTTCTCTGCAGAGATGCTGCCTGTCCCGCTGAGTTACTCCAGCTTTGTGTCTATCTTCTCGCTCCACAATGCTGCCTGATCTATTGCGTGTCTGTTTTTGGTTCAGATTTTCCGCATCTGCAGTTGTCACAACAATGAAAGTTTAATGCCACAATTTCACATGCTCCCCACACACCCCACATCAAACCACAACTAATCCCGCAGTAACTGTTCACTTACCAGTAGAAATTTTGCAAATTGTTCTGCTCCACAATTCGTTATTTTATTAAATCTTAAATCAAGACCTGAAGAATCGAAAGTGAAAATTGTAAAAGCTTTCTCTTTCTGTTCCGACTTCACTAGAATCCTCCTTCTGCCTTGGAAAAGGCAGAAAGAGAATCCAGACCTATCCCACTTCTCATTTCTAATCATTGAATCAAAATAATGCACCGAAAACCATGTCGTTCAGCAGACCAGAGTAGGGCGTGCAAGACCCCACTGCCCGGGTCCACAGTGCCAAGCCTGGCAGTGCAGTAGATAAATCCACAGGAGGTAGCCACGAGCCCTGTACCCACTAGGGACATTCTTAACATTTACCCAGCCAATTAACCAACAAACCTGTACGTCTTTGGAGTGTGGGAGGAAACCAAAGATCTCGGAGAAAACCCACGCAGGTCACGGGGAGAACGGACAAACTCCGTACAGACAGCACCCGTAGTCGGGATGGAACCCGGGTCTCCGAAGCTGCATTCACTGTAAGGCAGCAACTCTACTTGGGCAGCAGAGATGGAGATGACTTTCAGAAAGCTGATTCGTCAGTGTACACTTCCTTAGTGTAGTGGTAGAGCAGGCACAGGTTACTGATTGTGGATGATCAGCCATGATCACAGTGGATGGCTCGAAGGGCACTAATGGCCTCCTCCTGCACCTATTTTCTATGTTTCTATGTCAATTATTCCAGGTGAGGATTTCAACTACATTATAGTTTGACATTAAGCTAAAATGACAATAAGGTGATTGATTGTGTGATTAATATTCTTTCATTAAGAACGGTTAATATTGTGCGGTACGATGGCGCAGCAGTAGAGTTGCTGCCTTACAGCGCTTGCAGCGCCAGAGATCTCGGTTCAATACTCTGTACAGAGTTTGTACGTTCTCCCTGTGACCACGTGGGTTTTCTCAGAGATCTTCTTTTTCCTCCCACACTCCAAAGACGTGCAGGTTTGAAGGCTAATTAGCTTGGTATAAGTGTGACTTGTCCCTAGTGTGTGTAGGATAGTGTTAATGTGCAGGGATCGCTGGTCGGTGCGGACTCGGTGGGACGAAGGGCCTGTTTCCACGTTGTATCTCTAAATTAAAGGATAACTGGCTTAATTCAAAAGTAATTATTTTCTTCTTGGATCACCGAGTCCCATCGAGTCCGCACCGACCAGCGATCCCCGCACACTAACACTATCCAATGAGGATGTTTCAGAATGTAAAGGTTTTGGAGGGAGGTCAGGCCGTGCAGAGAGAGGACCCTGAGATGCAGGCTACAGTATGGAGGGCCACCTCTGCAGGAAGTGTCACGGCTTGGCTTGTCTGAAGAAGGCAGCTTTAACACGTGTGGGACTCCAAAATGTGAGGCTAAAAGTAATGACAGGAAACAACAAACGGCAGATAATTTGAAACAACATTTTGAATGTCTTCTGCGGAGGTAACTCAAAACATCACCTACTCCCTCCACAGATGCTGCCTGACCTGCTGAGTTCCTCCAGCACTTTGTGTTTTGCTCAAGATTCCAACATCTACAGTTCCTTGTAGCGCTTATTGAAATTCTTTCTAATTCAAAGCCCTCCCTGCAATGACATCTCATATGAAACTTTGGACTTCATCTGAAACTTGAGACTTGATCAGAAATACTGTGCACAGTGCTGTTCTCCAAACATAAAGGGGGGTGTATTTACAATAAAGGGAATGCAGTGAATCTTGAACAAAAAGCAAACTGTTGGAAGAACTCAGCAGGTCAGGCAGCATCTGTGGAGGGAAAAGTCTGCAGCCTCCTTTTGCTCTGGTATTTTATTTCATTCACATGTTTAAACTATAATGTTTTATTCTTAATGTTTTAATGTTTTATGTTTTATTCTTAATTGATTACTGTATGTCATGTTGTTACTTGCGAGCGGAGCACCAAGGCACATTCCTTGTATGTGTACATACTTGGCCAATAAACTTATTCAATTCAATTCAATTCAACAATGTTTCAAGTCAGGACACTTCTTCAGACTGATTGAGTAGAGGGGGGAAAGCTGGGAGTGGGGTAAAAACTGACAAGTGATAGATGGATACAGGTGAGGGGGGGGTGGATTGGCAGATAGCTGGGGATCATGACAGACATGAAATGGAAATAAAAGGGTGTCAAGATAAGGAGTGAGAGAGGAGTGGAATGTAAAGATGGAGGGAGGGACATGGTGGAAGGGGATGGATTAGGGGAACAGCATGGATTCAGAGTAGGAAGGGGTGGGAGATGAGTGAAACGTAGATGGAAATGGGGACTGGATGCCAGGTCAGGAAGGGAAAGGTGCAGACACGTGGGAGAGTATGAGGGGCGAGAGGCAGATGCAGTGAATGTTGACCACATTGGCTCCGTGAAGGCAGGTTTTTCACATGTGGAGAGGTTAAGCATGAGTTTAGAAGAATAAGAAATGATATCATATAAGCAGATCAAATTCTCATGGGTTTGACAGAGTGAATTCAAACTCTATCATTATCATTACAACCTCAACATAAGAAACTGACTATTTAGGATGGAGATGAGAAATCATTTCTTCTCCCACTTTGTAGTGTACCTTTGACACTATATTGAATTTAACCTTCTCCATTTCCATCTACGTTTCCAGATCTGATTAGAGTTTTTGACCAGAAACCTTAACTGTTTCTCCTTCTACAGATGCTGCCTGACAATAAATATTTCCAGTATTTTCTGTTTTTATTTCAGATTTCTAGCATTTTTTGACATTTACTTTTGGAAAGTTGTGCTCTGGTCCCTGAAGATGGAAGAATGAAGTGTTTGTTTACTTTCTCTTTCATTTCTTTGCTCTGACTTAAGCACTGAAGCCACTTCACAAAAGGGAATAGACTGAAACGTAATGTGAAAGCAGGGACCTGTGATGTAGCAGTTACGCTTCATGAAGTACAGCAGAACTGCAGCATCCTCATCCGTCACTCTCTGCACTGGATACAGCCTCGAGTTCCCATTGAGTATCACTGTGAACTCATCGTAAAAGGACCTAGAGGAGAGGTGAATAGATCAGGTCAAGGAAAGGTCATCTGACCAAAACTCATCAGTCATAGAGTCATAGAATCATAGAGTGATACAGCGTGGGCCTCACTATGACACTGGAGGAGGCCCAGGACAGAAAGGTCAGACTGGGAGTGGGAGGGGGAGTTGAAGTGCTCAGCCACCGGGAGATCAGGTTGGTTAAGGCGGACTGAGCGAAGGTGTTGAGTGAAACGATCGGCGAGCCTGCGTTTGGTCTCGCTGATGTAGAGAAGTTGACATCTGGAACAGCGGATACAATAGATGAGGTTGGAGGAGGTACAGGTGAACCTCTGTCTCACCTGGAAAGACTGTTTGGGTCCTTGGATGGAGTTGAAAGGGGAGGTAAAGGGACAGGTGTGGCATCTCCTGCGGTTGCAGGGGAAAGTGCTTGGGGATGGCCCGTGTTACTGAGGGAGGGGCCCGTGTTACTGAGGGAGGGGCCCGTGTTGTATTGAGGGGGGGGGGCCGTGTTACTGAGGGAGGGGCCCGTGTTGTATTGAGGGGGGGGCTGTGTTACTGAGGGAGGGGCCCGTGTTACTGAGGGAGGGGCCCGTGCTACTGAGGGAGGGGCCCATGTTGTATTGAGGGGGGGGGCGTGTTACTGAGGGAGGGGCCCGTGTTACTGAGGGAGGGGCCCGTGTTACTGTGTTACTGAGGGAGGGGTCCGTTTTACTGTGTTACTGAGGGAGGGGCCCGTGTTACTGAAGGAGGGGCCCGTGTTACTGTGTTACTGAGGGAGGGGCCCGTGTTACTGAAGGAGGGGCCCGTGTTACTGTGTTACTGAGGGAGGGGCCCGTGTTACTGAGGGAGGGGCCAGTGTTACTGTGTTACTGAGGGAGGGGCCCGTGTTACTGTGTTACTGAGGGAGGGGCCCGTGTTACTGAGGGAGGGGCCAGTGTTACTGAGGGAGGGGCCCGTGTTACTGAGGGAGGGGTCCGTGTTGTACTGCGGGAGGGGCCCGTGTTACTGAGGGAGGGGCCCGGGTTGTATTGGGGGGGGGGGCCCATGTTACTGAGGGAGGGGCCCGGGTTGTATTGGGGGGGGGGCCCGTGTTACTGAGGGAGGGGCCCGGTGGTGTCCGCGTGGTGGGTGGACTGACCGTGAGGACTGTGTCGCCTGCTCTACCATGTACTCCACATAAGGGTTGACAGTCATCTGCAGCTCGTTGCAGGCTTCCAGGTAGGAGGCCTTCAGTCCACTGGGAGTGCTCATCCTGGACTGAAACACAGCACACAACACACAATGTTGGCACTCCATAATCCCATCACACCCCTCACCCTCACCTCCCCCCCTGACCATCTCCCTCACCCCCCCCTGACCATCTCCCTCACCCCCCCTGACCATCTCCCTCACCCCCCCTGACCATCTCCCTCACCCCCCCTGACCATCTCCCTCACCCCCCCCTGACCATCTCCCTCACCCCCTCCCTCACCCCCTCCCCCTCACCTCCCCCTCCCTCACCCCCCCTGACCATCTCTCTCACCCCCTCCCTCACCCCCTCACCCCCTCTCACCCCCTCCCTCACCCCCTCACCTTCCCCCCTCCCTCACCCCCGACCATCTCCCTCACCACCTCCCACCCCCTCCCTCACCCCCTCCCTCACCCCCCCTGACCATCTCCCTCACCCCCTCCCTCATCCCCTCCCTCACCCCCTCCCTCACCCCCCCTGACCATCTCTCTCAAAACCTCCCACCCCCTCCCTCACCCCCTCCCTCACCCCCCTGACCATCTCTCTCACCCCCTCCCTCACCCCCCTCACCCCCTCCCTCACCCCCTCCCTCACCCCTCCTGCCCATCTCTCTCACCCCCTCCCTCACCCCCCTCACCCCCTCCCTCACCCCCCTCCCTCACCCCCTCCCTCACCCCCTCCTGACCATCTCTCTCACCCCCTCCCTCACCCCCTCCCTCACCACCTCCCTCAATGTTCCGCTCCTATGACTCTCCCGTTCTCAATCCCTCTGAATATTCCCTCTTTGTCCCCAGCCCCCTCTCTCTCTCTCTCTCTCTCTCTCTCTCTCTCTCTCTCTCTCTCTCTCTCTGCCTCTCCCTCTCCCTCTCTCTCTCTCCTCCCCCCCACCCGAAGCCCCTCCTCTCCCTGCTGAGGAGCACTGGTTGTTGTGATCCACAGACTTTGGCCTGGTCCCAGATGACAAACTGGCCAAATCCGAGGGATCGAGGACAAGGTTCAAGCTTGGATTGGTAATGAAAGGCAGCACCAGACAGCCGTGATCAATGGCACACCACTAGACCCTTAGTGTCTGTTATATCTTCTGACAATTTGCATATGGATGTGAGAATCCGTGTGCAAATGACACAAAAGCTGGTGGTGCTGCAGGAAGATATTGATCAGTTGGTAAATGGGTAGAGGAGATACAATTCATTCCTGATTCGTGCTGTGTGATTCATGCTGAGGGGTCAGATGAGGGCAGGACTCACACGGTGGTTGGTAGGGACACAAAGGGATCTCGGTGTACTCTTCTACAGATTCCAAAAGGTAAGAGAAAAGGAAGAAAAGGTGGTGAAGAAGGAAAACAAGATTTTGGCCTTCATTTGTTGGGCATAGAAGATAAAAGCAAGGAGATTCTGGTACAACTATAAAATGTGGGTAGGTCACAGGTGGAGGTGTGAGTACACTAGGGTTGCCAACTTCCTCACGGGACAAGGTGACGTCACCGCCCCGCACCCCTCATGACCTCACCCAGCCAGCGGCCACGTGCTCCTGCTTCACCAATGGCGGCAGCCCGGGCCAGGAGGCGCGTTTCCTACGCAACCTCCATTAGGCGGCGCCCGGGCCTACAGTGTGTGACCGGGCCCAGAGTGTGTGTCCGGGGCCACAGTGTCCGGGACCACAGTGTGTGTCCGGGGCCACAGTGTGTGTCCGGGGCCACAGTGTGTGTCCGGGGCCACAGTGTGTGTCCGGGGCCACAGTGTGTGTCCGGGGCCACAGTGTCCGAGGCCACAGTGTCCGGGGCCACAGTGTCCGGGCCCACAGTGTCCAGGCCCACTGTGTCCGGGCCCACAGTGTGTGTCCGGGCCCACAGTGTGTGTCCGGGGCCAGTGTCCAGGCCCACAGTGTCCGGGCCCACAGTGTCGGGGCCACAGTGTCCGGGCCCACAGTGTCCGGGCCCACAGTGTCCAGGGCCACAGTGTGTGTCTGGGCCCACAGTGTGTGTCCGGGCCCACAGTGTGTGTCCGGGCCCACTGTGTGTGTCTGGGCCCACAGTGTCCAGGCCCACAGTGTCCGGACCCACAGTGTCGAGGCCACAGTGTCCGGGCCCACAGTGTCCAGGGCCACAGTGTGTGTCTGGGCCCACAGTGTGTGTCCGGGCCCACAGTGTGTGTCCGGGCCCACTGTGTGTGTCTGGGCCCACAGTGTCGAGGCCACAGTGTCCGGGCCCACAGTGTCCAGGGCCACAGTGTGTGTCTGGGCCCACAGTGTGTGTCCGGGCCCACAGTGTGTGTCCGGGCCCACAGTGTCGGGGCCCACAGTGTGTGTCTGGGCCCACTGTGTGTGTCTGGGCCCACAGTGTCCGGGCCCACAGTGTCGGGGCCCACAGTGTGTGTCCGGGCCCACAGTGTCCGGGCCCACAGTGTGTGTCTGGGCCCACAGTGTGTGTCCGGGCCCACAGTGGCCAAATAAGGGACAAGGTTGGTCCCGTACGGGACAAACCAATTTAGCCCAAATTACGGGTTGTCCCGGATAACACGGGTTGTCCCGGCCAACATAGGACGGCCCGGCTCACACGGGTGTGTGTCCGGGCCTACAGTGTCCGGGCCCACAGTGTGTCTCCGGGGCCACAGTGTCGGGGCCCACAGTGTCCAGGGCCCACAGTGTCCAGGGCCACAGTGAGTGTCCGGGCCCACTGTGTGTGTCTGGGCCCACAGTGTCCGGGCCCACAATGTGTCTCCGGGGCCACAGTGTGTGTCCGGGGCCACAGTGTGTGTCCGGGCCTACAGTGTCCAGGCCCACAGTGTCCGGGGCCACAGTGTCCGGGGCCACAGTGTGTGTCTGGGCCCACGGTATCCGGGCACACAGTGTCCGGGGCCACTGTGTCCGGGCCCACAGTGTCCAGGGCCCACAGTGTCCAGCGCCACAGTGTGTGTCCGGGCCCACTGTGTGTGTCTGGGCCCACAGTGTCCGGGCCCACTGTGTGTCCGGGCCCACTGTGTGTCCGGGGCCACAGTGTCCGGGGCCACAGTGTGCGTCTGGGCCCACAGTGTCCGGGCCCACAGTGTCGGGGCCACAGTGTCCGGGCCCTCAGTGTCCGGGCCTTCAGTGTCCGGGCCCACAGTGTCCGGGGCCACAGTGTGTGTCCGGGGCCAGTGTCCAGGTACACAGTGTCCGGGGCCACAGTGTCCAGGGCCCACAGTGTCCAGGGCCACAGTGTGTGTCCGGGCCCACTGTGTGTGTCTGGGCCCACAGTGTCCGGGCCCACAGTGTGTGTCCGGGGCCACAGTGTCCGGGCCCACAGTGTGTGTCCGGGGCCACAGTGTCCGGGCCCACAGTGTGTGTCCGGGCCCACAGTGTGTGTCCGGGGCCACAGTGTCCGGGGCCACAGTGTCCGGGCCCACAGTGTGTGTCCGGGCCCACAGTGTCCGGGCCCACAGTGTCCGGGCCCACAGTGTCGGGGCACACAGTGTGTGTCCGGGCCATCAGTGTCCGGGCCCACAGTGTGTGTCCGGGCCCACAGTGTCGGGGCCCACAGTGTCCGGGGCCACAGTGTCCAGGCCCACAGTGTCCGGGCCCACAGTGTGTGTCCGAGCCCACAGTGTCCGGGCCCTCAGTGTCCGGGCCCACAGTGTCGGGGCCCACAGTGTCCGGGCCCTCAGTGTGTGTCCGGGCCCACAGTGTCCGGGCCCTCAGTGTCCGGGCCCACAGTGTGTGTCCGGGCCCACAGTATCGGGGCCCACAGTGTCTGGGGCCACAGTGTCCGGGCCCACAGTGTGTGTCCGGGCCCACAGTGTCCGGGCCCTCAGTGTCCGGGCCCACAGTGTGTGTCCGGGGCCGGTGTCCAGGCCCACAGTGTCCGGGCCCACAGTGTCCAGGCCCTCAGTGTCCGGGCCCACAGTGTGTGTCCGGGCCCACAGTGTCGGGGGCCACAGTGTGTGTCCGGGCCCACAGTGTCCGGGGCCACAGTGTCCAGGCCCACAGTGTGTCTCCGGGCCCACAGTGTCGGGGGCCACAGTGTGTGTCCGGGCCCACAGTGCCCGGGGCCACAGTGTCCGGGCCCTCAGTGTGTGTCCGGGCCCACAGTGTCCGGGCCCTCAGTGTCCGGGCCCACAGTGTGTGTCCGGGCCCACAGTATCGGGGCCCACAGTGTCCGGGGCCACAGTGTCCGGGCCCACAGTGTGTGTCCGGGCCCACAGTGTCCGGGCCCTCAGTGTCCGGGCACACAGTATGTGTCCGGGGCCGGTGTCCAGGCCCACAGTGTCCGGGCCCACAGTGTCCGGGCCCTCAGTGTCCGGGCCCACAGTGTGTGTCCGGGCCCACAGTGTCGGGCGCCACAGTGTCCGGGGCCACAGTGTCTGGGCCCACAGTGTCCGGGCCCTCAGTGTCCGGGCTCACAGTGTGTGTCCGGGCCCACAGTGTCGGGGCCCACAGTGTCCGGGCCCACAGTGTCGGGGGCCACAGTGTCCGGGGCCACAGTGTCCGGGGCCACAGTGTCCGGGCACACAGTGTGTCTCCGGGCCCACAGTGTCGGGGGCCATAGTGTCGGGGGCCACAGTGTCCGGGGCCACAGTGTCCGGGCCCACAGTGTCCGGGCCCTCAGTGTCCGGGCCCACAGTGTGTGTCCGGGGCCAGTGTCCAGGCCCACAGTGTCCGGGCCCACAGTGTCCGGACCCACAGTGTCTGGGTCCAATAAGGGACAAGGGTGGTCCTATACGGGACAAACCAATTTAGCCCAAAACACGGGTTGTCCCGGCCAACACGGGACGTCCCAGCCAACATGGGTCGTCCCGGCTAACACGGGACGGCCCGGCCAACATGGGCTGTCCCGGCTAACACGGGTTGTCCCCGCAGACCCTGGAGTACACTGTGATTGCCACACCACCAAGCATGTAGTGGCACTGGAGAGA
>NC_135965.1:662466-686226 GCF_053455715.1 Rhinoraja longicauda | reverse complement strand
ATAGACGCTTCTGCTATAGGGCCTACAGATAGCTGTAAGAATAATAGTATTAGTGGGAGATTTCAACTTCCCTAACATTCTCCCAAAGTACAAATGTGCTTGGTTGAAATGGAATTTGTTAAAGTGTTCAAGATACTTTCCTGATCAATACATAGAGGCACCTCTAGAAAGGGCACTGCACTGAACCTGCTGATGGGGAAGGAGGTAGGGCAAGTTTCTGAAGCGCAGGTTTTGTGCTCAAGATTGCAGCATGTACAGTCTCTTGTGTCTGCACGCATAGGAAAACGTTTGGAGGGACTTGACAAGACTTGTGCCTTGCTTGGAGGCACAGGCAAGTGAGACTACCTTAATGAAGCAACTTGGTGGGCATGGATCAGTTGGACCAAAAGGCCTGTTTCAGTGCTGTATAGATCTATGACAACTGGTTATCCAATTACTTTTAATGTATTTATTCACAAAATGCTGGAGTAACTCAGCAGGTCAGGCAGCATCTCGGGAGAGAAGGAATGGGTGACGTTTCGGGTCGAGACCCTTCTTCAGACTGAATGTACTTTTAATGTGTGTATTGAATGCCTTGGGATTCTCTTTAACATTACTGCTCAAGGACATTTCACGGCCCCTTTAGCCTTCCTGATTCCCTGTCAACACACGTTGAGTTGAATTTATTGTCAAATGCACGTTCTGGTAGATTGAAAATTTTGCAGCTGCATCATATGCACATAGACAACACATAAACCATGAATTGCACCTTACATTATGCCAACCAATTCTCTATCCATGTCAACACTCTACCCCCAATACCATATTGCTCACCAATCTCCCGTGTGGGACCTTATCAAAGGCTTTCTGGAAGTCTAGATACACTACATCCACTGGCTCCCCTTCATCCATTTTACTTGTCACATCCTCAAAATATTCCAGAAGATTAGTCAAGCATGATTTCCCTTTCATAAATCCATGCTGACTTGAACTTATCCTTTTACTGCTATCCAAATGCACCATTATTACCTCTTTAATAATTGACTCCAGCATCTTCCCCACCACCGATGTTAGGCTAACTGGTCTGTAATTCTCCGTTTTCTCTCTCTTGAAAAGTGGGATAACATTAGCTATCCTCCAATCCAATCCACAGGAACTGATCCTGAATCTATTGAACATTGGAAAATGATCACCAATGCGTCCACTATTTCTCGAGCCACCTCCCTGAGTATCCTGGGATGCAGACCATCAGGCCCTGAGGATTTATCATCCTTCAGTCCCATTAGTCCACCCAATACTATTTCTCGCCTAATGCAAATTTCTTTCAGTTCTTCTACCCCCCTAGATCCTCTGTCCTCCAGTACATCTGGGAGATTGTTTGTGTTTTCCTTAGTGAAGACAGATCCGAAGTACCTGTTCAACTCTTCTGCCATTTCCTTGTTCCCCATAATAATTTCACCCGTGTCTGCGTTCAAGGGACTCACATTTGACTTTGCTACTCTTTTTCTCTTAACATATCTAAAGAAGCTTTTACTGTCCTTCTTTATATTCTTGGCCAGCTTCCCCTCGTACTTCATCTTTTCAGCCCGTATTGCCCGTTTTGTTACCTTCTGTTGTCCTTTGAAAGTTTCCCAATCCTCTGGGTTCCGGCTACTCTTTGCTATGTTATACATCTTTTCGTTTAGTTTTATTCCATCCCTAACTTCCCTTGTCAGCCATGGTTGCCTCCTACTCCCCTTAGAATATTTCTTTCGATTTGGAATGAAATGATCCTGCGTCTTCTGGATTATGCCCAGAAATTCCTGCCATTGCTGTTCCACCGTCATTCCTGCTAGGATCCCTTTCCAGTCGACCTTGGCCAGCTCCTCTCTCATGCCTTCATAGTCCCCTTTGTTCAACTGCAACACTGACACTTCCGATTTAACATTCTCCTTCTCAAATTGCAGATTAAAACTAATCATATTATGATCACTCCCTCCAAGCGGTTCCTTTACCTTGAGTTCTCTTATCAAACCTGGTTCATTGGACAACACTAAATCCAGAATTGCCTTTTCTCTGGTAGGTTCCATTACAAGCTGCTCTAAGAATCCATCTCGGAGGCACTCTACAAACTCTCTTTCTTGAGGTCCAGAACCAACCTGATTTTCCCAGTCTACCTGCATATTAAAATCCCCCATCACCACGCCTTTGTTACATGCCTGATTTAACTCCAGCTGCAATTTACACCCTACATCAGGGCTACTATTTGGGGGTCTGTAGATAATTCCAATTAGTGTCTTCTTACCTTTACAATTCCTCAACTCTATCCACAGTGACTCCACTTTGTCAGTCCCTTTGTCACCCCTCGCAAGGGACTGAATTCCATCCCTCACCAGCAGAGCTACCCCACCGTCTCTGTCCACCTGCCTGTCCTTTCTATAGGATGTATAACCCTGAATATTAAGTTCTCAGGCCCGATCCTCCTGCAGCCACGTCTCTGTAATCCCCACAATGTTATGTCTGCCTTAAGCTAGCCCCATTTGCCCACATTGGACCCATATCCCTATTAATGTTTCCTATCCACAAACCTGTCCAAATGTCTTTTGAATGCTGTTATAGTACTTGCCTCAATCACTTCCTCTGCCAAATCGTTCCATATACTGTCCACCCTTTGTGTTTAAAAAGTTGCCACTTAGAATCCGATTAAACCTTTCCTCTCTCATCTTAAACTTATGCCCTCTGGTTTTTGATTCCCCAACTCTGGCTGGGAAACTCCATACATTCACCCTTGGTATTCCCCTCGTGATTTTATCAGTAAAATTACCTCTCAACCTTATGCACTCCAAGAATAAAGGTAGCTGAATAAAGGTGAGTACAATTTAAATGTTTAAAATACGTTTGGACTGGTACATGGAGAGGAAAGGATTGGAGGGAAATGGGCTCAATGCAAATGGGACCAGTTCAGGTGAGCAGGCATCTTGGTCGGCATGGATGAGCTTGTCTTTTTTACTGATGACTACATGTGTTTCATTGGAAACAATCTTTAGTTTAGTTTGGAGATACAGCGCTGAAACAGGCCCTTCGGCCCACCGGGTCCGCGCCGCCCAGTGATCCCCGCAAATTAACATGATCCTACACTCACTAGGGACAATTTTTACATTTATCAAGCCAATTAACCTACAAAACCTGTACGTCTTTGGAGTGTGGGAGGAAACCGAAGATCTCGGAGAAAACCCACACAGGTCACGTGGAGAACGTACAAACTCGGTACAGACGGCGCCCGTAGTCGGGATGGAACCTGGGTCTCCGGCGCTGCATTCGCTGTAAGGCAGCAACTCTACCGCTGCCCCACCTGAAATCTTATTTCAGAAGAAATGTTTTTTGTGATTAAGTTTGTTTGCTTAACTGCTAATTGGGTTGGAGATTAATGAAAAGTACTTGAATTGTTTAACTATCTTTTAATGTGATCCATGGTGAGCATTTGTGATGCGTTTACTGTTTGCAGCTCACGTACTGCACTGTGCAGCTGCAGCGATGCAGCAGGTGCATCACTGCAAGCAGCTGCTGGACCAGCTGCAGCGCCAGCGCATGGACGGCTTCCTGTGCGACTGCACTGTGGTCATTGGCCAGCTGCAGTTCAAGGCTCACCACAACGTTCTCGCTGCGTTCAGCAACTACTTCCGAGCTGTCTGTGGGCACTCCCTCGACACCGATGTGGTGTTCCTTGATCACAACCGCGTCAGCTCAGAGGGCTTTCAGAAGCTGCTGGACTTTGTGTACACTGGCCACATCCACATCGATGGGTGAGAACTGTTTCTCTTCAACGATCGGGTTAGAGTGCAGAGTGATGCATGGTTCAGGGTTTGGTGAGAGTGGGAAGTTAATGCAGAGGTGCATGATGCATTTAATTACATTGACCATCGCAAACTGTACAAACTAAGAACATAAAACTCTGAGCAATGTTTCGATCATGGCAACTACATCACATTCCCACACGCCAATGGAGCCTCTAGCTGCCCGGTCAAGGCACACTCCAGAACAATGGCACTAAACCCTTCTGTCTGAGGCTGGTGCATGAGAGGACGTCTGGTAACCAGGGTCAGTGTGGTAACCAGGGTCAGTGTGGTAACCAGAGCCCAGTGTGTGGTGACCAGGGTCAGTGTGTGTGGTAACTAGGGCCCAGTGTGGTAACCAGAGCCCAGTGTGTGGTAACCAGCATCAATTTGTGGTAACCAGGATCAGTGTGTGTGGTAACCAGGCCCCTGTGTGTGGTAACCAGGGTCAGTGTGTGGTGACCAGAGCCCAGTGTGTGTGGTAGCAAGGGCCCAGTGTGTGTGGTAACCAGGGCCCAGTGTGGTAACCAGAGCCCAGTGTGTGGTGACCAGGGTCAGTGTGTGTGGTAACTAGGGCCCAGTGTGGTAACCAGAGCCCAGTGTGTGGTAACCAGAGCCCAGTGTGTGTGGTAACCAGGGTCAGTGTGTGGTAACCAGGGCCCAGTGTGTGTGGTAACCAGAGCCCAGTGTGTGGTAACCAGCATCAGTTTGTGGTAACCAGGGTCAGTGTGTGTGGTAACCAGGGTCAGTGTGTTGTAACCAGGGCCCAGTGTGGTAACCAGGGTCAGTGTGGTAACCAGCATCAGTGTGGTAACCAGGGCCCTGTGTGTGGTAACCAGGGTCAGAGTGTGTGGTAACTAGGGCCCAGTGTGTGGTAACCAGGGTCAGTGTGGTAACCAGGGCCCAGTGTGGTAACTAGGGCCCAGTGTGTGGTAACCAGGGTCAGTGTGTGTGGTAACCAGGGTCAGTGTGGTAACCAGGGCCCAGTGTGTGGTAACCAGGGTCAATGTGGTAACCAGGGCCCGGTGTGTGGTAACCAGGGTCAGTGTGTGGTAACCAGGGCCCGGTGTGGTAACCAGGCCCCAGTGTGTGGTAACCAGCATCAGTGTGTGGTAACCAGCATCAGTGTTGTAACCAGGGCCCGGTGTGTGATAACCAGCATCAGTGTGGTAACCAGGGTCAGTGTGTGGTAACCAGGCCCCAGTGTGTGTGGTAACCAGCATCAGTGTGGTAACCAGGGCCCGGTGTGTGGTAACCAGCATCAGTGTGGTAACCAGGGTCAGTGTGTGGTAACCAGGGTCAGTGTGTGGTAACCAGGCCCCAGTGTGGTAACCAGCATCAGTGTGTGTGGTAACCAGCATCAGTGTGGTAACCAGGGTCAGTGTGTGGTAACCAGGGTCAGTGTGGTAACCAGGGTCAGAGTGTGGTTAGCAGGGTCAGAGTGTGGTGACCAGGGCCCGTTGTGTGGTAACCAGGGCCCGGTGTGTGGTAACCAGTGTTTGAGATAACCAGGGTCAGTGTGGTAACCAGCGTCAGTGTGTTGTAACCAGGGTCAGTGTGTGGTAACCAGGGTCAGTGTGGTAACCAGGGTCAGTGTGTGGTAACCAGGGTCAGTGTGTGTGGTAACCAGCATCAGTGTGGTAACCAGGGTCAGTGTGTGTGGTAACCAGGGTCAGTGTGGTAACCAGGGTCAGTGTGTGTGGTAACCAGGGTCAGTGTGTGTGGTAACCAGGGTCAGTGGTAACCAGGGTCAGTGTGGTAACCAGGGCCCGGTGTGTGTGTTAACCAGGGTCAGTGTGGTAACCAGGGTCAGTGTGGTAACCAGGGCCCGGTGTGTGTGTTAACCAGGGTTAGTGTGGTAACCAGGGTCAGTGTGGTAACCAGGGTCAGTGTGGTAACGTGTGTAGGAAAGAAAACTCCAGATGCTGGTTTAAATCGAAGGTAGACACAAAATGCTGGAGTAACTCAGCGGCTCAGGCAGCATCTCTGGAGAGAAGGAATGGGTGACGTTTCGGGTTGAGACCCTTCTTCGGTGTGTGTGGTAACCAGGGTCAGTGTGGTAACCAGGGTCAGTGTGGTAACCTGGGCCCGGTAAGAGGGAGTGTTTTACAAAGTAAAAAGAGAGGAGAAATACTGACTGAGGACGTTGGCCATTTGCAGTTGACACTGATGTAGCTGGGAGGCAAGTTGTGATCATGACATTTGGACTCTGCAGCAAGAGGTCGATAGATCGGGAGGGTGCATGAAAACAGCCAATGTGACAACGTTGGAGGTCACACACTTTGGTGAGTTGAATCAAAGGATCGGCTTCATTAAGAGTAATTCGCAATGAATACTCTTCTCTAGAGGACCCTGAGTGTTCTTGTGCATTAATCTCAAACAGTTGGCAGTTAGGTGCAGCAACATTCTGCACTCTAGTGTTTGCTGTTTCCACTATCTGTTGTACTTGTGTTTGGTTTGATTGCATTCGTGTTTAATATGAGTTGACTGGATAGCATGCAAACAAAGCTGTTCACCATATCGCAGTACATGTGACATCAATGCCAAGCAACTAGGAGCACAAGTGACATGTTGGCCTTCATTTCAAAGAGATCGGAGTTTTGAAAATAGGGAAGCTTTCTTACAATTGTACAGGTGTTGGGAACGTGGCTCTCTGTACAATTGTGAGATTGCTTGTCCTTGTTTAGAAAAGGACACACTGGCATTGGAGTTGTGGGCAGGTGATTCACTGGACAGAGTGAGCAGGCTGTTCTTCAGCGGCTGAAGAAGCTGGATCTGCACTGGCATGAGGGGCAACCTGTTGAAGCATGAGGGCCTCAGGGGACATGACGTCGACATTGAAATGTTTCCAGTAAAGAGGCTGGAATGCAGGGGCACAGTGCAGGATCAGGGGCAGAAACAGTGCACAGGAAACGCCACTCATCTGGTGGTGAATTTGTGGAATTCTCTACAGGGGGAAGGGGGGGGGTTAGATTATTGCAGGGAGATATATTTGGAAGATGGGGGCATTAAGGGCTGTGGGAAGCTGGCACAGGAGGGGAGTTGAGGCGGTGGAGATCAGCCGTGAGATGGCTTGAGGGGGCTGGTGGTGTCCTGCTCCTACTCTGTGTCTTGTGTGCATCTCTGCAGAACATACACGTTCCATGTCTACACTCTATGGTATCCAGAATATCAGTGGCCAGAGGTGCTCACGGCTGTGGCACAGAATTCTGCAGTGAGTGAACAAACTGTGTGGAGGGTTAGAGGTGGTTCTGCTCCAGCTCTCCATTTGTTGGATCGTTCCTGGCACTGTTGGATCGTTCCTGACACTGTTGGAGGTGGTTCTGCTCCAGCTCTCCATTTGTTGGATCGTTCCTGACACTGTTGGATCGTTCCTGACACTGTTGGAGGTGGTTCTGCTCCAGCTCTCCATTTGTTGGATCGTTCCTGACACTGTTCTGATCTTTCCCTTTTTTAAATGAATTTAGATAGAATTATTCAGTGGCGGCTGGTATAACAACAAACAATACTTTATATTAACTGTATTTCTGCGATATTTCTGCTTTCTATCTATTAGTTGCCATCAAACCTGTGAAAACACAAAGGCGTTTGATGTGCATGACGGTCAGAACCACACTTTGTGTCTTGTGTCGCCTGTCTTGGAGTGGCCCGATCACTCCTGTTTGCAGAGTTGTTTGACTGACGCTGTTGTGATTTACCTGTTGTATGCACAGATGCAATGCTCCAGCGATCCAGGCAGCGGCTGTTTACCTGCAGATGGAGGAAGTGCTGAGAATATGTGAAGCAAAGATGGAGCGGTTTGTGAACCTGGAGACTGGTGTGAAAGTATCATCTGACCAGGTGGATGAAGAGCCAGACAGCTGCTCACCCTCGGCAGGGACCAAGGTGGACATTGTACGACAAGGACCAGCGTCACTGCTTGGCTGTGAAGAAGCCCTGCTGCCTGTTTCTGAAGTTGATTGTGATCTCAAAATAGAGGAATTACAATTACAATCAAAAAGGCTGGACACGTTGTCAGGAAGCAGAGAAACAAAGGAAGTAAAGACTGACCTGAACGTGGTTCTGCAAGTGAGCGACGTCAGTGAGCTGAAGTGTACACGACTGAAAGCGAGACGTGTGTGCAGCATAAGGAAACGCCAGAGGAGAGTGAATGATGTGAGTGTTCCACAGGCAGATGCCATCAACACTGTCCGCCCACCTCACGCTGCCTCGCACTCCATCTTGTGTAGCGACTATCAAAAGATCTTAACTGAAAGCAAAATGGTCCCGAAGACAAATGGGAAGCAGAATCGGAGACGCTTGCGAAACGGCTTGCTATCGGAAAAGAGTAAATCACGACTGCCCGGTGGACAGGGTTGTGCTGAGTCAGAGCACAGCAGGAAGCTGCTGAAGATGAAGCCCATGTGCAACATGTGTGGCAAGGTGTTCTCTGAAGCCAGCAGCCTGAGGCGACACATGCGGATTCACAAAGGACTCAAGCCCTACGTGTGCCAGCTGTGTGCAAAGGCATTCACTCAATCCAACCAGCTGAAAACCCATGTCAGAACCCACACAGGTGACCAGCAACCAGGCAATGAAATGCACTTTACAATCATCAAATACTGATTGCATGTTATTGTCACTGGGATGTGGTAACGTTTAACACCAACTCGCCAAAATATACCATCAAATCAAGGGTGGGGAGAAAACAGTCAGTGTATAACATGGAGGGAGACACAGGATGACTGCATAAAACTGCAGATCTGCCACCAAAACACCAAAGTACAGTATTGGTCCATACAAATTTGACACCATATTACCGGGGTCCAGGGGTCCGGGTCTATCACTGTATTACACTGCACAGCATTAGTGGAGATAATCTGTCACTATTTAACACTGACGTACAGTACTGGTGGGACGGATCTGATGCTGTATAACACTGTGGCACAGAACTGGTCTGTTGCTGTATTACTGGTGAGGAAGAGTCTATCACTGCATAACACTGGGGTACAGTACTAGTGGGGATGAGCCTGTCACTGTTAAAACACTGGGGTACAGTACTGGTGAGGTCAGGACAGTCGCTGTATAAAACTGGGGTACAGCACCAGTGGGGATGAGCCTGTCACTGTATAACACTGGGGTACAGCACCAGTGGGGATGAGCCTGTCACTGTATAACACTGGGGTACAGTACCAGTGGGGATGGGTCTGTCACTACATAACACTGGGGTACAGTACCAGTGGGGATGGGTCTGTCACTGTATAACACTGGGGTACAGTACCAGTGGGGATGGGTCTGTCACTACATAACACTGGGGTACAGTACCAGTGGGGATGGGTCTGTCACTGTATAACACTGGGGTACAGTACCAGTGGGGATGGGTCTGTCACTACATAACACTGGGGTACAGTACCAGTGGGGATGGGTCTGTCACTGTTATAACACTGGGGTACAGTACCAGTGGGGATGGGTCTGTCACTACATAACACTGGGGTACAGTACCAGTGGGGATGGGTCTGTCACTGTATAACACTGGGGTACAGTACTGGTGAGGTCAGGACAGTCGCTGTATAACACTGGGGTACAGTACCAGTGGGGATGGGTCTGTCACTGTATAACACTGGGGTACAGTACCAGTGGGGATGGGTCTGTCACTGTTATAACACTGGGGTACAGTACCAGTGGGGATGGGTCTGTCACTGTTATAACACTGGGGTACAGTACCAGTGGGGATGGGGATGGGGATGGGGATGGGTCTGTCACTGTTATAACACTGGGGTACAGTACCGATGGGGATGGGTCTGTCACTGTATAACACTGGGGTACAGTACCAGTGGGGATGGGTCTGTCACTGTATAACACTGGGGTACAGTACCAGTGGGGATGGGGATGGGTCTGTCACTGTTATAACACTGGGGTACAGTACCGATGGGGATGGGTCTGTCACTGTATAACACTGGGGTACAGTACCAGTGGGGATGGGTCTGTCACTGTATAACACTGGGGTACAGTACCAGTGGTGGCTGGTCTGTCACTGTATAACACTGGGGTACAGCACCAGTGGGGATGGGTCTGTCACTGTATAACACTGGGGTACAGTACCAGTGGGGATGGGTCTGTCACTGTATAACACTGGGGTGTACAGCACCAGTGGTGGCTGATCTGTCACTACATAACATTGGGGTACAGTATTGGTGGGGAATGATTTTCCAGTGTGTAACTTGGGCATGATACCAGTGAGAACATGTCAATGTTGGGCGCAGTACTTGTGGGTGAAGACCTTTCACCGTGTAAGCAGAAGTTCAGGGTCAATGAGAAGGTGCCTTGTAAGGGTGGGTGGAACTGACACTGATGGAGTTGCTGACAGAGGGCAGGTCACCACATGCTTCCCAGTCTTTGTCGTGGGGAGTCCCCTCTGACCACTGACCACCCTGTGAGTGACCTCCACCTCAGGACATACTCCCAGTTGTCAAACCCTCCAGCCCAAGCTGCACCTGTGGCTCCACATTCACTGTTCTTTAACAACTGGTTGATGCCACCAGTCAGCTGGTTTGCTCTGTAGAATGAGGGTATGTTCTCATTGTCTAATGAGAGTTTCTGTTTGCACTGGCTGCCTACTGACCAACTGCTGTAACCTGTTGCAGGTGAGAAGCCCTATCAGTGTGACATGTGTGATAAAAGCTTTGCTCAAAAATGCCAGCTAGTCTTCCACAATCGCATGCATCATGGCGAAAAAAAGCCATACTCTTGTGACGTTTGCAACTTGCAGTTTGCGACTTCCAGTAACCTCAAAATCCACGCCAGGTATGGAAGTGCAAGGCCTCGTGTGAAGCCTTGTGTTCACAGCTGCTCAATTTCTCCTGTTGTTAAATGCATTCAAGGACCTTTTCCCTTGCCTTTGGGATTGAACTATATATGAATGTATAAAGAAATATATAGCAAAGCATTGCTAATTTAATTAAGAAATTAATTTGAAAGAGAAGTTAGTTAAATATCTGGGAAATTCTGGGCTTCTGAACAGTGCTAGAAAGAGAAGTCATAGAGTCACATACTATGGAATTAGGCCCTTCAGTTTGGTTTTAGTTTTGTTTATTAACTATCATGTGTACTGAGGTACAGTGAAAAGCTTTTTTGTTGCGTGCTATCCAGTTAGTGGAAAAACTATACATGATTACTATTTAGCCATCTACAGGATAAAGGGAATAATGTTTAATGCAAGATAAAGTCCAGTAATGTCTGATTAAAGATAGTCCAAGGGTCTCCAATGAGGTAGATGGTAATTCAGAACCGCTCTCTATTTGGTGATAGGATGGTTCAGTTGCCTGATAACAGCTGAGAAAAACTGTCCCTGAATCTGGAGGTGTGCTTTTTCACACTTCAATACCTCTCGCCTGATGGGAGAGGGGAGAACAGGGAGTGACTGGGGTGAGACGTCCTTGTTTATGCCGGGGGCCTTACCAAGGCAGCGTGAAGTGTAGATGAAGTCATTGGAAGAGAGATTGGTTTGTGCGATGGTCTGGGTTGCATCCACAATTGTCTGCAATTTCTTGCGGTCTTGTATGGAGCTGTCACCACACCATGCTATGAAGCATGTCGATTAAATGCACTTCTAGAAATTGCTGAGAGCTGTTGGACATGCCGAACTTCCGAGGCCTTCTCAGGAAGTAGAGGCTTGGTGTGCTTTCTTGGCTATTGCTTCGATGTGGCTTGTCTAGGGCAAGTTGCTGATGATATTTACTCCTAGGAACTTGAAGCGTTCAACCATCTCTACTTTGGAGCCATCAGTGTATGTGTACTGCTTCACCGTCTCTCTTGTCTTGCTGACATGGACACTTGCTGAAAGGTTGTTGTCTTGACGCTAGGTTCTGAGGTTCTCCATCTCCTCCCTGTACTCCATCTTGCCATTATTTGATGTCCAGCCCACTACAGTGGTGTCATCTCCAAATGAGTAGATTAAGTTAGATTTGTACGGCTGCACAGTCGTGGGTGTATAAGGAAAGGAGGGGGCTGAGAACGCATCCTTGCAGGGCACCAATGTTGAGGATTATCGTAGAGGGTGACTTGGAGTCAACACTCATTTCTGCACCTGGATCCTCGACCTCCTGACCAACAGACCACAATCAGTGAGGACAGGTGTATAGGAACTGGGCGACGATCCGTCCATGACTCATGCCACTTCCCTTTTCCTGACCAGACCGTCGACATGCCTTTTCAAACAAGGTTCCCTAATCATGCCAGCCCAGCCTTCAGTCCAACAAGAACATGCTATCCCTGAACTCCTCCGGTCACACTCTTAAATCCACCCATGTGCGATATGTCCCTTTAACTGAAAGCAGCCTCTCCCCACCAACTTTCACAAGTTTCTGCCTGATGCCATCTAAATGATCATTTTCTCCCTATTTTAATGTTAATTTAAGGACCAATCCTACCTTTTTTTCCAGGATTATCTTGAAACTAATAAAGTAATGGTCACTGGTCCCAAGATGTTCCTCCACTTGTACATCAACCACTTACCCAGCCCCATTGAGGAGAGGTTCCCCAGCCTCATTGAGGAGAGGTTCCCCAGCCTCATTGAGGAGAGGTTCCCCAGCCTCATTGAGGAGAGGTTCCCCAGCCCCATTGAGGAGAGGTTCCCCAGCCCCATTGCTGAGGAGAGGTTCCCCAGCCTCATTGCTGAGGTTCCCCAGCCCCATTGAGGAGAGGTTACCCAGCCTCATTGAGGAGAGGTTCCCCAGCCTCATTGAGGAGAGGTTCCCCAGCCCCATTGCTGAGGAGAGGTTCCCCAGCCCCATTGCTGAGGTTCCCCAGCCCCATTGCTGAGGTTCCCCAGCCCCATTGAGGAGAGGTTCCCCAGCCCCATTGAGGAGAGGTTCCCCAGCCCCATTGCTGAGGAGAGGTTCCCCAGCCCCATTGCTGAGGAGAGGTTCCCCAGCCCCATTGCTGAGGAGAGGTTCCCCAGCCCCATTGCTGAGGAGAGGTTCCCCAGCCCCATTGCTGAGGTTCCCCAGCCCCATTGCTGAGGAGAGGTTCCCCAGCCCCATTGCTGAGGTTCCCCAGCCCCATTGCTGAGGTTCCCCAGCCCCATTGCTGAGGTTCCCCAGCCCCATTGCTGAGGTTCCCCAGCCCCATTGCTGAGGTTCCCCAGCCCCATTGCTGAGGTTCCCCAGCCCCATTGCTGAGGTTCCCCAGCCCCATTGCTGAGGTTCCCCAGCCCCATTGCTGAGGAGAGGTTCCCCAGCCCCATTGCTGAGGTTCCCCAGCGCCATTGCTGAGGTTCCCCAGCCCCATTGCTGAGGTTCCCCAGCCCCATTGCTGAGGTTCCCCAGCCCCATTGCTGAGGACAGGTTGGGCGTAGTCCTCCTCCAGTAGGGTCGCCAACACACTGCTTCACAAAACTCTCCTGGACACACTTGACAAATTTTGGTCCAGTGTATCCATTAACACAAAGGCAGTCCCAGCCAATATATTAATGAAGTTAAAATCACTTACATCCATATTATTCCTGCATTAATCTGTGAATTTCCACACATATGCTCCACTAAATCCCACTGACTGAGGGAGCTAGGTTATAATCCCATCAAAGTGAATACAACGTTCTTATTGTAGAAACAAGGAACTGCAAATGCTAGTTTACAAATAAAGACACAGAGTGTTGGAGTAACTTAGCAGGTTTGGCGGTGTCCCTGGAGAACATGGATGACTTTCTTATTTCTATGTTCTGCCCATGTGATCTTGCTGGGTGTTCTGCTAGGATATCCTCTCTTGATTAGATGACCGTCACGATATCTGCCCTGTTGTTGTTCTAATCAATGGTGCAACTGGCCCTCCTCACTGCCTCTTCTACATCTGTGAGGCCAGAAGCATTGATATCAGAGGCAGGTCAGAGACTTTAACTTTCAGAACCCAGACTGGAACTGCCAAAGTGCTGAGGGCTGAGATGGGTGGAATATGTTGAGTGTGTTCAGGAACGTTTGCTCAGGCAATATACAGAAGGCCCTGTTAGAGCGATGGCAAGGTTCTGTTGTCGATGGAAGTGTCAGTGGGAGCACTTTGCGACCAGTGACCAAGTTCAATTAGTCTTAAAACATCATGAAAAGAGACAAAGAGTTGGTCCATGAGATAGCGTTCTAAATTGGGGCATGGCAAATTTTCATGGTATTAGTTGGAAGTTTGCACAAGTTAGTTGGAATTGATTGTTTGCAGGCAAATGGCAACCAACAATGGGAGCCTTTTAAAAGTGAGATACGTGGAAGTGTAAATGTCCTTGTTAGCGTGAGGGCAAGACCAGTAGGAGCAAGGAGACCGGGGATGACAATCAATATTGAAGTTCTGGTCTGAATACAGGAGGCATGGGTCAGGTACAAGCAGCTGTGATGGGTGAATCCCTGGATAAGTACTGGATTGAGGAGCATACTGAAGAGGGAAATCAGGAGGGCAAAAAGTGGCATGAGATAGCTTTGGCATGGAAGATTAAAGAGAATCCAAAGAGATTTTATCAATATATTCAGGGGTAAAGGATAACTAAACGAAGACGGGCCCCTTACAAACAAACCAAAGCAGAAATAAAATGTACTCAGAGACTGTAAGACTGGTCGGAGAACTGGGAAGTGGGAGAGATTAGCAAGCGTGTCGGGTTATGGGAAGATGGCAGGAACATGTGGTAAAGAGGGAATGACAGATAAGCCATGATTAAAGAGCGGAGAGACTTGTGTACGAGGGGACTGCAGGTGCTGGGTATCTCTGTTTGCTTTGGTGTTACTTTCTCCCAGCTAGCAATGATCTATTCTACTGTTTCCTTGAGCCGCATTCCCTTTGCCCTGTTTTCACACCTTCACACTTCCTTATCTATCTATCTCCTAACCCCCTGACGTCAGTCTGAAGAAGGGTCTTTACACGAAACATCACCCATTCCTTCTCTCCAGAGATTCTGCCTGGCCCACTGAGTTACTCCAAAATTTTGTGTCTATCTTTGGTTTAAACCAGCATCTGCATTTCCTTCATGCATAAGTCTACTCTGCTGTTCAATCATGGCTGGTCTGTGCTTCCCTCTTAACCACATGTTCCTGCCCATTAATCAGAGACCAAACAAGAAATCTACATGAGGTACGGGCGGCACGGACACGATGGGCCGAAGGGCCTCTTTCTGTGCTGTAGGACTCTATGACTCTAGAGGGTGCTGCTAAAGTACAAAATGAATCTTTTAAAAGGAGGTAGATTCTCCTGGTTGAGGCAAAGGAAAGTATAATTGCAGTTCTGACTCTTAAAAATGAATAAAGTAACTAGAAAGGCTAAATGACCTGGTTCAGATGGGATGTATCTGGGGTTATTGAGGGAAGTGAGAGAGGAACTTGGTGAGACCCTTTCCTTCCAAACAGCTCCACGTTCAGGGATTCTCGCAACAACCTAGGAGGACATTCAGCCCATCGCTGACTTCCAGGAAAACAAACCCGTCACTCTTTTTGCACTATCCTTATTTCCATTGACTCCTGCAACATATTCTATTTCACATGCCCATCAATTCTCCTTTGATTCCTTTCGTCATGAATCCAAGAAAAGCTGTGGTTTACGGTAGCAAATCAGTCATCCAGCTCATTATTGTGACGAGAGAAGAATCGGGAGTGCAGGGGGACCCACTGCATGCTCATGGAGGGCTGCACGATCTGCACTGGCACATCTGAAGTCAGGGCTGCACTGGATCTGCACTGGATCTGCACAAGCTGTAAACAACAGCACGACTGTGCTGCAGCTAATGTGGCTGTTTACAGCTTGGACAAAAGCAGCTGCAAAAGCTCTAAAACAACAGTCAGAGATCACATTACCAGTCACTTGTGTCATGTGGATGGGTTAGAGTCGGAGTTAGAGGCAAGTGATATCCCGGGTAGAGTTAACACGAGGGAAGACTATAATTAGCAGGCAGTAGCAGCATGGATAGAAAACTGATGAGCAAATAAATTCTGGACAGAGGGAAGATATGTTGTCCCCCAGGGCTGTACAGACAAAACACTTGTGCACAGATAGACCCCTCCACTCTGCAGGTCTGCTCCATTCATTGAGGCAGCCCATGTGGTGAGGTAGAGTGTGTGTGAAGTCAAGGCTCTGTCCTGATCATAAAACCCTGATCACATTGAAGAGTGTGACTGTCACCTGCTTACAACAGGTCGGCACAAGGGCCAAAAGGCAGGAGATGTAGAACCAATACAGAGGTGATGTGAGGAACATCATTTCAGACGGGTTGTTGCGATGTAGACTGCACTAATGGGCAGAATGCAGTGCAGTTACAACGGGAGAGAGATAAGTGTGTAAAAGGAAATCATTTGCAGGGCCACAAAGAGGGGACAGGTGGGGATGATCTGATTGCTCTCATTTGGATGAAGCATTTGATGGGCTGATGGGTAACCTTAATGCCATTCTGTGACTAGCTGAGAGTTATTTAGTTCTGGTCTGGGTATGAATAAATCTACTGACAGCAGGATATCCTAGATCATGATGCATGTACAGTTTTCTCTGTGTCTTTTGTCCATTATTATACATCCAAGCCCCCTGTTTCCCAGTGCTCAATCTGTTTGTTTCTCTGCGTGTTTCCCCAGGAAGCACAGTGGGGAGAAGCCGTATGTCTGTGACCGTTGTGGGCAGCGGTTTGCTCAGGCCAGCACACTCACATATCATGTCCGTCGTCACACGGGGGAGAAACCCTACATCTGTGACATCTGTGGAAAGGCCTTTGCTGTCTCCAGTTCCCTCATCACACATGCACGCAAACACACAGGTACCGTGAAATGGCCGTGAGATTCCTCATCCGTCCCCGCCCTCCTGCCCCAGCCCCTCCATCCCCCTCACCTGCCCCACCTCCCCCTCACCTGCCCCAACTCCCCCTCACCTGCCCCACCTCCCCCTCACCTGCCGTACATCCCCCTCACCTGCCCCTCCATCCCCCTCCCCTGCCCCTCCATCCCCCTCACCTGCCCCTCCATCCCCCTCACCTGCCCCCCCTCCCCCTCACCTTCCCCACCTCCCCCTCACCTGCCCCCCCTCCCCCTCACCTGCCCCACCTCCCCCTCACCTGCCCCACCTCCCCCTCACCTGCCCCACTTCCCCCTCACCTGCCCCACCTCCCCCTCGCCTGCCGTACATCCCCCTCACCTGCCCCTCCATCCCCCTCACCTGCCCCACCTCCCCCTCACCTGCCCCTCCATCCCCCTCACCTGCCCCCCCTCCCCCTCACCTTCCCCACCTCCCCCTCACCTTCCCCACCTCCCCCTCACCTGCCCCCCCTCCCCCTCACCTGCCCCACCTCCCCCTCACCTGCCCCACCTCCCCCTCACCTGCCCCACCTCCCCCTCACCTGCCATACATCCCCCTCACCTGCCCCACCTCCCCCTCACCTGCCCCACCTCCCCTCACCTGCCCCACCTCCCCCTCACCTGCCCCACCTCCCCCTCACCTGCCGTACATCCCCCTCACCTGCCCCTCCATCCCCCTCACCTGCCCCACCTCCCCTCACCTGCCCCACCTCCCCCTCACCTGTCCCACCTCCCCCTCACCTGCCCTACATCCCCCTCACCTGCCCTACATCCCCCTCACCTGCCCTACCTCCCCCTCACCTGCCCTACCTCCCCCTCACCTGCCGTACATCCCCTCACCTGCCTCACCTGCCCTACTTCGCCTTCACCTGCCGTACCTCCTCCTCACCTGTGCCCCGTCACCTGCCCCCCCCCCTCACTTGCCCTATCTCCCCATCCCTTGCTCTACCTCCCCAACTGTTGTACCTCCCCCTGCCCTATTTCCCCCTGCCCTCTCCCTCCCCTAACCTACCTTCCCCTCTCCTGCTGTACCTCCACCTCCCCTTCCCCGTCATACCTCCCTCCCTGCCCTATCTTCCACCTCCTCCCCTGCTCTTGCCCTCATTCCCCTTCCCCTCTTTCCCCATGCCCTCTCCTATCCTCCCCTTCTCTATCTCCCCCTCCCCTGGTATACCTTCCTGTCCTTGCTCACCCTGCCTGGTGTTTGCCTGGGGCCTGTGGCCTGCTCTTCCTCCCTTTCGCTTTTCCTTCCCACCCTCTATCCCACTCCCTCACTCTTGCCCTTGCTGCCTTCACCTTTGTCCACCCTTGCTCATGTCCTTGCCCTTACCCTTGCTGCCTCCACCTTTGTCCACCCTTGCCCTTGCCCTTGCTCATGTCCTTGCCCTTACCCTTGCCCTTACCCTTGCCCTTGCCCTTGCCCTTGCCTTTGCTCATGTCCTTGCCCTTACCCTTGCCCTTGCCCTTGCCCTTACCCTTGCTCATGTCCTTGCCCTTACCCTTGCCCTTACCCTTGCCCTTGCCCTTGCTCATGTCCTTGCCCTTGCCCTTGCCCTTGCCCTTGCCCTTGCTCATGTCCTTGCCCTTGCCCTTGCCCTTGCCCTTGCCCTCACCCTCGCCCTCACCCTTGCCCTTACCCTTGCCCTTACCCTTGCCCTTGCCCTTGCTCATGTCCTTGCCCTTGCCCTTGCCCTTGCCCTTACCCTTGCCCTTGCCCTTGCCCTTGCTCATGTCCTTGCCCTTGCCCTTACCCTTGCCCTTGCCCTTGCCCTTGCCCTTAACCTTGCCCTTGCCCTTACCCTTGCCCTTGCTCATGTCCTTGCCCTTGCCCTTGCCCTTGCCCTTGCCCTTACCCTTGCCCTTGCCCTTGCTCATGTCCTTGCCCTTGCCCTTGCCCTTGCCCTTGCCCTTGCTCATGTCCTTGCCCTTACCCTTGCCCTTGCTCATGTCCTTGCCCTTACCCTTGCCCTTACCCTTGCCCTTACCCTTGCCCTTGCCCTTGCCCTTGCTCATGTCCTTGCCCTTGCCCTTGCCCATGTCCTTGCCCTTACCCTTACCCTTGCCCTTACCCTTACCCTTGCCCTTGCCCTTGCCCTTGCTCATGTCCTTGCCCTTACCCTTGCCCTTACCCTTGCCCTTACCCTTGCCCTTGCCCTTGCTCATGTCCTTGCCCTTGCCCTTGCCCTTGCTCATGTCCTTGCCCTTACCCTTGCCCTTACCCTTGCCCTTGCCCTTGCTCATGTCCTTGCCCTTGCCCTTGCCCTTGCTCATGTCCTTGCCCTTACCCTTGCCCTTACCCTTGCCCTTACCCTTGCCCTTGCCCTTGCTCATGTCCTTGCCCTTGCCCTTGCTCATGTCCTTGCCCTTACCCTTGCCCTTACCCTTGCCCTTGCCCTTGCTCATGTCCTTGCCCTTGCCCTTGCCCTTGCCCTTGTCCTTGCCCTTGCCCTTGCCCTCACCCTTACCCTTGCCCTTGCCCTTGTCCTTGCCCTTACCGTTGCCCTTGCCCTTGCCCTTGCCCTTGCCCTTGTCCTTGCCCTCACCCTTACCCTTGCCCTTGCCCTTGTCCTTGCCCTTGCTCATGTCCTTGCCCTTGCCCTTGCCCTTGTCCTTGCCCTTGCCCTCACCCTCACCCTCACCCTTGCCCTTGCCCTTGCCCTTGCCCTTGTCCTTGTCCTTGCCCTTGCCCTCACCCTTACCCTTGCCCTTGCCCTTGCCCTTGTCCTTGCCCTTGCCCTTGCCCTTGCCCTTGCCCTTACCCTTACCCTTGCCCTTGCCCTTACCCTTGCTGCCTCCACCTTTGTCAACCCTTGCTCATCTCTGTCTGTCTCTCTCAGGTGTGAAGCCATATAGCTGTCGCTTATGTAATAAGAGCTTCAATTTTTCAGGAGAGCTGAATAAACACACCCGATCGCACACAGGTATGTAGCAGATTGCCGAGTTACCAGGAGCCCGCATCATGGAGCCTCACTCAGCAGAATTTATGAACTTCAAAAAAGTAGTTATCGTGAAGCTTCCCACCTTCAGTTGGTAAATGAATGGCAGCAGTAAGGCAAGCATGAAAGGGTTCAGAAAAGAGGGTGTGAGGTATAGGGAGAGGTTGAGTGGGCCGGGTCAATATTCTATGGAGCAGGAGGATGAGGGGAGATCTTATAGAGGTGTACAAAATCATGAGAGGAACAGATCGGGTGGATGCACAGAGTCTTTTACCCAAAGTAGGGGAATCAAGGACCAGAGGACATTGGTTCAAGGTGAAGGGGAAAAGATTTAACAGGAATCCTAGGGGTAACTTTTTCACACAGAGGGTGGAGGGTGTATGGAACAAGCTGCCAGACGAGGTAGTTGAGGCTGGGACTATCCCATCGTTTAATAAACAGTTGGACAGGTACATGGATAGGACAGGTTTGGAGCGATATGGACCAAGCGCAGGCAGGTGGGACTAGTGTAGCTGGGACATTGTTGGCCGGTGTGGGCAAGTTGGGCCTGTTTCCACACTGTATCACTCTGTGACTCTATGAAGGGCCTGTTTCCACACTGTATCACTCTGTGACTTTATGAAGGGCTTGTTTCCACACTGTATCACTCTGTGACTCTATGAAGGGCCTGTTTCCACACTATCACTCTATGAAGGGCCTGTTTCCACACTGTATCACTCTATGAGCAGTAGAGCCGGCATGGACATGCACGATAGGCCAATGTATTCACGTAGTTCCTCAATCAACTCCACAACTGTTCCATTATCCAGTGAATTGCTTTTGAACTGTTGCCACTTGTAAGGTACGGAGGTGACCCTGAGTGTTTACATCCTGCTTCAGTGTCATATTGCCGAGCTGATGGCAACAACACTGAACTCAGCAAGGAGCCCTGGCCTTCCTCTGTGTGTCTGAACAAATGGGGCAATGAGTTTGAGATGAAAATTGGGGAGAGCCTTGAACTAGGGGGAGGGCATTGATCGACTGAAGGGTTGAGGTTGAAATATTGAAGCTTGTAAAAACTGGAGCTTTCTGGAGAGGGAGTTAAGAAGATTAGAACCGTTGCCAAAATATTCGTTTGACTGAGAGTTTCTTTCAGGTGAAAAACCATTTGTGTGCGAATTGTGCGGGAACTCGTACTCTGATGTGAAGAATTTAAAGAAACACAACAGTAAAGCACATGGTGTGTATCTCCACAAACTCATCAAATGTCATTGCAATGGTCCACCGTGTCAGGCTTGGTGCTTCAAAGCTGCTCATGTGTCCCTCAGCCTAGTTCATCCCAGTAACACTTCCCAACGCACATAGAACTGCCTCGAGAGACATAACCTAGTTCTCCACGTCTCTGACGATGTGTTAAATGAAGATACAGTTTGGATCACCCATTGATGGTGAAGTCTGTCTGAAGGACATAGCACATAGAGCTGTACAGCACGAAACATAGCAACATAGCAAATAGGTGCAGGAGGAAGCCGTTTGGCCCATTGTGATCATGGCTGATCATCCACAATCAGTAACCTGTGCCTGCCTTCTCCCCATATCCCTTGATTCCACTAGCCCCTAGAGCTTCTCCAACTTTAGATAGTTCCTCTGTTCCCCTCCCCAGTTCTCCCTCTATCTTCCTGTCTCCACCTATATCCTTCCTTTGTCCCGCCCTCCTGACATCTGTCTGAAGAAGGGTCTCGACCCGAAACATCACCCATTCCTTCTCTCCTGAGATGCTGCCTGACCTGCTGAGTTACTCCAGCATTTTGTGAAATAAATACCTTCGATTTGTACCAGCATCTGCAGTTATTTTCTTACACAGCTCCTAGAGCTCTATCTAACTCTCTTTTAAATTCATCCAGTGAATTGGCCTCCACTGGCCTCTGTAGCAGAGAATTCCACAAATTCACAACTCTCTGGGTGGAAAAGTTTTTCCTCAGTTTTAAATGGCCTCCCCTTTATTAAAGGAACAAACCCTTCAGCCCACCTTGTCTGTACCGACCATGATGCCTAAAGGGCCTGTCCCACCTTAGGCGATTTCAAGGCGACTGCCGGTGACTAGGCTGTCGCCGACAGTTCGCTGGGGTGTCGAGGGCATGATCATGATGAGTCTTCAAAGAATCGTAGTGGATCGTAGTGGATCTCGGCGCGTCGCTAAGAAATCAACTGAATTGAAATTTCTCGGTGACAGCTGGCTTGTCGCCAGGTATCGTTGCTTATTGTGGGCGCTGTCGCATGCTGTCCCCAGGTTTGCTCGGTTCTCTTAGATGCATTTAGAAGCACGTAATATTAAATTAAGTAAAGTCATTTGAAAATACCATAAAATACTTGTGTTTGACCAATTTATTTACTGTCAGGACATTTGACAGGTAGATTGGAGGCGACAGTTTGACGGTCAGGTAAGCGTGGGAATTTTCGCGATGTTTATGGCCATCAGCGATTACATTTAAAGTGGGCTCCCAACCCAGATATGCAACCCAGAAACCAGATATGCATCTCCCGTACATTTTCAAAGAATGCCCACACTCCGCACAAAAATCCATTTAACCACGTTTAAAATTAAATTTCTTAACACTGCTATTAGTAAACTGGAAGTCAGTCCAGTTTATGCCTTGTTACCGTGAAGCTTGGTTTTTAAGTATAACAAGATGTTATATTTCAAAACTCTCAAGTACTTACCGACTTGTCAGTGATTTCAGCGAAAATCAGGACCCCGGAGAAGCATTGACAGCGAGGGAATTTCGTGATGTTTCCGAAGACGGTGTAATCTCCACCTGACTCGGCATTGTCGTGGTCATTGTCGTGGTCATTGTCGTCGGGTAAAAGAAAGTTTCGGCGATCTGCTACGACTTTGACAGTCGCCGGCAGTCGCCTAAAAAAATGGCCTAAGTGGGACAGGCCGTTTAATTCATCCAATCTGTATGTTCCCTGCATGTTCATGTGCCCGTGTAATATCCTCCTGAACCTCATCGTGTCTGCTTCCAACACATTGCAGGGCACATTCCAGGCACCCACCAATCTCTCAGTGAAAAACATTATTGCCTCATAAATCTACTTTCAACTTTCCTCCTCAGATTTTAAACCTTTGCCCTCTAGTGCATGACATTTTCACCCAGGGATAAAGAAGACCCTGTCGAAGCCTCTCATCATTTTATATCCTTTGATCGGGTCTCCCCTGTCTGGTGTTGAGTATCTCAGTAATTGAAGTCTGGAATTTAATGAGGGATGAGTTTGGGAGAATATTGCTGGGATTCCTGATCTTCCTTGATCTGTTTTCCTAACCAGCTGTGAACAGGGCAGACAGGAGCGATGAAGGAGCTGTCTTTATCGAGCAGGGGCCTCAGGAGGATTCTGAGCTGAACTTGCCTCTCAGTGTGGCTGTGGGAGTGGACCAGCAACAAGTGTTGTTTCCCATGGGCGATGGACCATCTCTATCCACAGAGCACCTGCTGCGACCACCCACGTATCCAGAGACACAACTCATCTTCCTCCAGCAGCTCTACTGACCGCTCCTGCTCAGCACACAGGGCAAGTGAGAGAGGGAGGCAGGAAGGAGAGGTGAGGCAGGAGACAGAGAACACTAGTGTTACCAGAGAGTTGGCATGAGTGGAAGGGAGAAAAAGCATGGAGGAAGAGAGAGAGAGGTTGGGGTGAGGGAGAGAGTGTGGGGTGAGGGGGGAGGAGAGAGTGTGGGGGAGAGTGGGGGTGAGGGGGAGAGTGGGGGTGGAGGGGGAGAGTGGGGGTGAGGGGGAGAGTGTGGGGGTGAGGGGGAGAGTGGGGAGAGGGGGAGAGTGGGGGTGAGGGGAGAGTGGAGGTGAGGAGAGTGGGGGTGAGTGGGAGAGTGGAGGTGAGGGAGAGTGGGGGTGAGGGGAGGGGAGAGTTGTGGGTGAGGGGGGAGAGTGTGGGGGTGAGGGGGAGAGTGTGGGGGTGAGGGGGGAGAGGGGGGTGAGGGGAGAGGTGGGGGTGAGGGGGAGAGTGGGGGGTGAGGGGGAGAGGGAGGTGAGGGAGAGTGGGGGTGAGGGGGAGAGTGTGAGGGGTGAGGGGGAGAGTGGGGGTGAGGGGGGAGAGTGTGGGGGGTGAGGGGGGAGAGAGGGGGAGAGGCAGAGTGGTGGGGTTGAGAGTGAGAGGTTGGGATGAGGGTGATAGTGGGGGGTGAGAGGTGGAGCTGATGGAGGGAGAGTGGGAGTCCTGGCAGACAGGGTGAAGGGGTGGGTGTGTGTGCGGAGGTAAGGA